>NC_056747.1:21320520-21425779 GCF_019279795.1 Protopterus annectens | reverse complement strand
AGGCTCAGGAGTAGTTGGTATTCCTGTGGAAGTTTGGAAGTTAGAAGGAAAAAACTGATAAAGATCTGGAAGGTTTTGTTTAACAGTATTTTAAGAGGAGAAGTACCAGCATCCTGGAAGAAAGTGGTGGTAGCTGTAATACCTAATGAGGGTAAAGATCCATTATAACCAGCTAAATAAAGGCCCATTTCAATACTAATCCATGATCAGGGCCAGCCTTAGCTGAAACGGCACCCTAGGCGAAGTAGTGCCCCTTAAGCTCCACCCACACCAAACTCAAGGAACACCCCTATTTGAGCGACGCCCACAGATGGGCCACTCCCACAAAACACTCCAGTTCTTTCAGTGTTTAAATGCATGAAAATCTAAGTCATACTGTAAGACACCTTGTAGTGTAGTTGACTACAGTTGAAGGCTGAATTCTCCTTAACAAACCTGGTTGATCTTTAGCTAGTGTAGCATTCATCTACAGCCATGAGACAGTATTAACTTTTTTGCAAGGTGCATTGATGTTTACATGTAGAAGTTAGCCATCCTCTCCTTTTCTAATGTCATAAATTCCAACTGTAACAATCTTCTGCCCTGTTTCTCGATCATTCCAAGACCTTTGACATTGTTAACCACCAGTTACTCTTACTTACCCTAATTCAGTAGGCAAAACCAGGATTTCGCTCCCATCTGACCTTACTGTGATCCCCTCCCTTAATCAGTTCAAAAAAATCTAAACCAGCATTTTAAAGCTCACTGGTTATGTCCTTGCTCTAACCATGACTAAGCCTCATCCACTTCCATAATCCTGCAGTTTTATTCATAACAACTACCCTCTTACGCTAAGGTTTGAAAAGAGAAACCAATAACTTTGCAGATACTCTGTATACAAGCTACACCTATAGGTTTGATAAGAGACCAACATATTTGTATATATTTCTGTATATAAACTGTATTCTTCATAAGCCTGAAATGTGAGACTAACTTTTATGTTAATACAATGTTTGTGCATATACTGTAACTTGCTTGTCTTTAAGTTTGGAGCCTTTCTCCCAGAGCCTCTGCTGAAAATGGATATGTATCTAGTCGGACTATCCCAGTCAACAAATTTAAAATAAAATAAATAAAAATCAAAATGAGCAGATTTACATTTTGCCACAGCCAAGAAGAACAAGAGTGCTAAACCAGGGGTCAATTTGCAGTTACCCATACATTCAAATAATGTTTGAAATGTGCAAGATCTATACCTTTCTCTATTTTCTTTGTATAGAACCACACCACTACTCAGAATACTCGGGAATCAAAATAATCATAATGTGAAAGTAGAACTGTTACTGAATTAAAAATACTCCACATTGTACTAAAATGTATGCATGCATGTAGTCACACATACAATTAAAAGGATTGCAGCCACATATTGGGTTTGAAATGCTACACATAATAGAGTTTGACAATGAACTGCTCAGTTTTCCTAAGACAAGGCATTTTAAACGGTAGTTTACATTGCTTAGCCAACGTCTGTAGCACAAAGCTCAGTTGCCAGTTATCTGCGGAGGTAGTTGTAATAGAAAATATCAGCGTGGAAAATCAGCATTCCAAGCAAAACAGCAAGTTTAACACACAAAACACCACCACAAGAAGGTGGTCGGTTTCACCTCAGTAGCACCCTGCTCTAGCTTAGTTTTTCCATCAAAATATCAGTGTGGAAAATCAGCATTCCAAGTAAAACAGCAAGAGTAACACAAACACCACCACAAGAAGGTGGTCGGTTTCACCTCAGTAGCACCCTGCTCTAGCTTAATTTTTCCATTAAACTGTTTTTTTTTTTTTGTTGCATTTATTGCACCTTCTAACTTACACCTCATGCATGCATACATTCACTCCAAATTCAGGAATAGAGGTTTCAAAAGCAGTGCCTTTAAAATTTGGGACTACAGCTGCTACCTGGAGAATATCCCACCATCCACAATAATGGAGATCCCAGTAGTAAATTAGGCTGCATCAGAGGCCAGGAAGGCGACAGCTTGAGCCAGTGACTCTGGTCACAAGGCCTGCAGAATTCAAAATAATTTAAGAATTGCATTGTGGAGTGGAGACTTCTTGGGGAATGATATGACATAAGAGTTTACATGCTGGATGAGTGTTGAGAAGCTGAGAAATGTTTAATTAGTAAGGTACTGTACTTAGTAAGCATCAACAAAGCCTTTACTGCATACATATATGCAGATGTTAAACTGCTTTCATGTCCTGTGTATCCTCAGATTGTGTATGCCTTGCAATTTGAACCAAAGGCTTCATGGGCTAGCATTGCTTATAATGTAGTCAGGCAGGAGGCATATTGATTTAATGATACTATGTTGAATGAACAGACAGTTTTTGTCTGTGTAGCACAGCATGTTACCTTCTTTTGTCTTAGTCCAGTAAACAACCTTATGCTTCTTTAAAATAAATCCTGCTTATTGAGAAAACACCGCAGTGTTAAAATGGCTACCAGAAATGAGTATACCTCAACTCCAGAGAGTAAAATACTGCATGTACTTTGAGACCAGCTAGAATTTTCTTTTCATTGTTATATTTATTACTTTTAACAAAGGGGGTTATAGTAATGGTAGTGTGCTAAGCGTTGTAATGTATAGCATGCCCTGTTACAAGAGTAGTTACACAGAGAGTTAAGAAACAAATGGAAATACCCACATACAAGTAACCTATCCAAGGAATTGTCCTACGATGTGGATGAACTGAGTATAGTCACATGAATATGATTTCTTCAATGCTTTATTTCAGTCTAGTATTTAATTGTGGTTCATTTTCAGAGAAGACTTTGACATCTATTGATAGTCTTAACTATGCAGAAGAATACAAATGACAAAAGTAAAGAGAGGAGATGTAAAACATTTCCAATATTAATAATTATTTGCAGTCTGCCCGTGAGCTCACTAAAACACAATGTAATGCATTCTAATACAAACATGTTACCTTACTGCAAACAAAATGCCATTAAATTAAAGTGTTTTGTTTCTACATTTTCCACTAACAGTAAACTTATTTTACTGCAGACTGGATATGATTTTCTGGTATTAGATTTTTAGAGTGGACACATTGCAGGTTTCCCATCCCCAGTATCTATTAACCACAGTGCACCCCCACACCAGTTAAGCTGGAACACACACAAAATAAATGCATGGAACCACATCTTGTGTACTCTGCTCCTTCCCCTATCAGAAGGCACTGTCCGGACCCAGGCTACTGGGGCATAATTATTATCGCCCTATCGCCAAATTATTAAGGATCAGTGTGCAAGTGAAGTTCTAACTCTGCATTGGTGATTAAGCCGGCCGGCTGCGATTGTAAGCGAGATCAAAATGTGTGCACAAGACCCACGAAACAACAAGTTAGCCTTAGGGGAGCAGCTTACACTACAAAATATGATTTAAACAGCTAGTTGCAGTCACTGAAAATAGTACTAGTCTAACGTGCAGATTTTTAAATATTCAAAAAAATCATTCCATTCCACAAGTTAGCCTTACGGAGCAGCTTAGTTACACAAAATACGATCATGATTTATTTAAACAGCTAGTTGCATAATGCATTGCAGTCAATGAAAATAAATAAATATTCAAAAAAATCATTATTTCCATTCCAGACAGATCCCCTCTAGTTCTACTGCAAACTTCCAACATTTTTCTGAATCGACTTACCTTCAAAAGTCAAGGGAAGCAAACAACAATGGACATGAGGAAAAAAAAAATGAATATCCAACTTGGTAGCCCGCGTGTTGTACAGGGAGCTAGTCCACTGATAATCCACGCCGACGCAGTCCAGACAGTCACCGATCAGGAACAGAACAGGAAGTAATGCCACTCAGTCTCAGCCAACAGATACGCACCCGCTTCAGCAATGAAGAAAGGAATGAGAGGCGGGCGTGAGGCAGCCAGGGACGTCATGTTACCAAAGCATCATTGATTGGATGCTTTAAATAATGCCAACCAAGAGCAGCCACTGAAAACTTGTTTGGGGGGGGGGGGTGGAATAACTAGCATTGTAGGTTATTCTATGTGCTGTGAAACCTAATGAATGAATTACGGAAGTGGGGGAGGGCACAGTGCTGGAAAGAGAGATTTAACACGAAATTGTGCCTTTTACGATGCCGGCCTTTACAGCGCCCTAGGCGGCCGCCTAGTTCGCCTATGCCTAAGGCCGGCCCTGACCATGATGATAAAGTGTTTATGCCTATAATGGTTAAAAGAATGGCAAAAGTGATGTGGAACATTTTGGGACAGTTTCAGATCTTTGTGGGATACAAAATTAATGAAGCTATAACAAAGGCAATAGTGGTAAGTTATGTACACACCTATGATTTGGTTCAGCAACATCCTTACTTATGCGGACAAGATAAAATGAAGTATTTAGGAGTATGGATTAAAAATGATCCCGGTGTGACAGTTAAGCATATATGGAAGAGACTAAACAAAAGATAATACAAAAACTGAGAAAATAGAAACTTTGTTATATGGACATGGATAGTAAGATACAAGCAGTTCAAATCTTTTTAGTCCCTTTAATCCTGTACACAGGTCAAGAATGTTTTTATCAACTAGAGGAGAAGTTGTGGATAGCAATTAATAAACAGCTGAAGGATTTTATCTGGGAGAGTAGACGGCAAGAGTCATGTGGGACAAGTTGATTCTTTCAGTAGTACCGGGCGGATTGAGATTACCCACATTGAAGGGGTATTTCAGAGCTGCACAGTTAAGGCTCCTATACATAGCACAAGCAGAAACCTGTAATTCAAAGTGGAAAGAGGTGATGATGAAATGGGGGAGAAGCTCAAATAATAGGGAGCGACTGGGATTTTAGATGCAGGCCTTTAAAGAGAACGGCTATAATCCTACAGAATATTATATTCATAAAGTAGCAGAAAGTATTCTAAGACCTAAGCCAACGTGGGATTGGGAAAGGAGATGTTTTGTGCTTCACTGTTACAGTCATCACACTTGGGTTATCTGCCTGCAGCTAGCCCTCAGTCGGCCCGAATACCAGAGACTTAGTATTTCTGTGTCAGTTGCTGTCGCTCCAGGACTGATGTCAGGTCGTCAGGGGTATAAATACAGGCAGCTGACGCCATTGCATCAGTCTTTTTTGCAGAGGAGCCCAAAGCAGAAGCAGTTCACAAGTGCCGGTCGGCTGCTACCTGAGTTTTCGTTTATGAATTGAATAAACCTGAAGTCTTCTAAAGCTAAGTACCCCGTTGGGGATCCTTTTTTCTTGCTCTAACCGATGTCAGAAAAAGTTAACAATTGCCTTGCCTGTGGAAAGCAAATACCACACAGAGATTTTCATTCGTACTGCAGCACCTGTTTAGGCCCAGACCACGACGTACCTCACTGTCGGTTTTGTGCTTTGTTCAACGGCCGAACCAATCATCGTCAGGCTCTCATTGTCGCTAAATTCTTTCGCTCACGATCTCCATATTCCGAAATGGCTTCGGTAAGCCATCCATCTACCGATATTCTGAAAAAATGTAAGGATAAAGACAGAGACTGAATACAAAGGTCCAAAGCTGCTGACGACGCTTCCGTTAAGCTAGTTGCAAGTTCACTGGTACTCAGTGAGGCACTTTCGCAGCCCCTGATGCCCACTTCAGTGGATTCGCAGGCCTCTACAGAGACCTGTTCAGAGTCCAATATGCTGTGCGACTCTTCTTCGAGTATGGAACCTGCGGATGTCTCTACCTTGGATTTGTCCGGAGCCGCTGAGCAGGCACCGGCTTCTGAGGCAGTTTTTTGCACTACCGTTGTTCGACTCAAACCAACTTCATTTTTTATCTAAAACTACTGAGTTTCTAAGGCCAAGAGTATGTGCTACGCCTAGAAAACAGACGACCAAAGCGGCATGCACCTGCTCCCTTGCCACAACGACATATGTTTAGAATGGCAGAAGACCTTATTATGCTGATTAGAGGAAGTCAACCTTCCCCTGCTAAGAGAAAAAGAGACCAGTCCCTACTGGCTTCAACAGACCACGAGTCCGATGACTCAGAGGTATCTGATTATGAAGACATGCCCTTATCTGCCTATGAGGATTCAGATGAAGAGGAATCCATCTTTTGGTGAAACCTTACGTACGTTGAGATCATTTCCACTGGGAATGCCAAGACTATCCTCAGTCTAAAAAGAGACTCAGAGAATTTCTAGATTTGTCACAGCACAGACCTTTAGCACTTTATCCCCTGCCCGTAGGAAGCCAGACAGTTACTACAGAGTATCTGAGACAAATGTATTTTCAAGAATCCTACTGCTGACCCAGAGATCATTTCCCAGGGGCCTAAAGGTATCAAGGTAACTACAGTCAAGAATCCCACCCCTTCGGACAGGGATTCCAGAGCTTTGGACAGATTGGGTAAGAAAGTATGTACCTCTGCATTTCTTGCCATTAGGGCATTGAATTGTCAGTTTCACATGCTGAAGTACTAGCAACATATTATGGAACTTATTAAACAAAAAGTAGCAACCTTTACAGACTGTGCAGAAAATAAAGAACTGCAGGAGCTTATGCACTCTGCAAGCCAAGTCAGCAAGCATACATTGCAGTGTGGCTTTAATGCCCTAGAAGCATCTTGCAGGGCATCAGTCACTGGTTCTGTACTGAGAAGGCATGCTTGGCTTAAGGAGCAGACCTTGCCAGACCATGTCAAATCAAAGGTACTAGACGCTCCTTTTAGGCACCAAAGCAGTAGAGGTTCTTAAAAAGACTGAAGAAAAAGCTAAATCTATGCAGACAGTTAAAGACTTCTTACAGGTACAACCTCCTAGATTCAGTAGGCATTGCCCCTCAAAACACTGGTCCTTTCCAGCCCCCTCCAGGCCATCTCAAACCAGACCCATGGGAAACAGACCACCCAGACTACAGTTTCAGGGTATGCAGTGATATGGAGTGCTCCCACCCCCAAATCAGGGAGTGGTAAGCCACCTCCCTACGGAAAAACTCACAATGACTTTTCTACTCCACTCCCCACCTCTGCCCAATTGCTTGTGCCCCTAGGAGGAAAACTTGCCCTTCATGCAAAAAACTGGATAACCATCACAAAAGACCAATGGGTCATCAACCTTGTTTCCCAGGGGTACAAATTCAACTTCTATTCTCTGCCAACCCCGAAAGGGTTCCCAGACCTTCCGCCGAACCAATGGGCAGAGACACAAAACCAAGTCCTATCTCTGCTCTCTATCACGGCTATTCAGCCGGTTCCAGTGGAACAGATAGGTCAAGGATTCTATTCCAGACTTTTCCTGGTACCCAGGAAAGAGGGCTGTTGGCACTAAATCCTGGATCTTTAAATTCTCAACACCTTCCTGGTGGTACCAAAATTCAAAATGCTTATCCTGCAACAGCTTCTACCTATGCTAGCCAAGGATGCCTGGTTAGTCACCCTAGACTTAAAAGAAGCCTATCTGCACATCCCTATAAGGGAGTCATGCAGGAACTATCTACTTTTCAGGGCCGAATCTATGCATTATCAGTTCTCTGCACTTCCCTTTGGCTTATCCACAGTGCCCAGAGTATTCAGAAAATGTCTCACTCCAGCAGAGAAACATCCAAATTTACTTGTACTTGGATGACTGCCTGATTCAGGCAGACAGTCAGGAATTGCTGTTGCAGTACCTGACATTTGTGAAAAACCTTCTCACTTCCCTGGGGTACACCATCAATGAAAAGAAATCAAAACTAGTGCCCAATCAAAAGATTGTATTCCTGGGAGCAAGCTTGACCACAGCATCCTAGATGGCATTCCTCACTTCAGAAAAACAAGTCTATCTGACAGCCTACTTCAAACAAATGCCCACAAGAACCCAGCTATCTGCAAGGAAAATACTGCAGGCCCTAGGGTTCATGGCCTCATGTGTACTGCTAATTCCATATGCCAGACTGCATATGAGGAAACTTCGATGGTACTTAAAAAGTCTTTGGTGCCAACATTATCAGGACCTGGAAACAGTCATTCCTATCATACCCTGTCTACGAATCTAGTTTCTTTGGTGGAAAGAAGCATGCAACCACAACAAGGGACTACCCTTTACTCAGCCCCATGCCGCCCAGACCCTAACCACAGACGCATCAGACTATGCTTGGGGAGCACACATGGACGGCAAATGCATTCAGGGCCACTGGAGCCCAAATCAAATTCATCTGCACATCAACCAAAAAGAGATGCTAGCTGTGCAGAATGCCCTGACAGCTTTCAGATCCCTACTCTTTCCAGGACATCTACTAATAAAAACAGACAACACCACAGTTATGTGGTACATCAACATGCAGTGGGGAACTCATTCCTATCTACTCTGCAGGTTAGCCATGGCCCTGTGGAACATGACCTTGGACATGCAAGTCCATCTGCAAGCTCAGTTCCTGCCAGGCAAACAAAACTCACTGGCAGACTACTTAAGCAGAAGTCTCCTAGACCCACACGAGTGGCAGTTAGAGCCCAGCACCTTCAACCTTCTGATTCAGAAATGGGGGACCCCCGGAGGTGGACCTCTTTGCCTCCCCCTGCAACCAGCAGCTCAGCAAAGTCTGCACCAGGAACCCCACAGCAAGGCCTGGAAAGTGGATGTCCTATCTTTTCAGTGGGAAAATTTCTCAATTTATGCATTCCCACCTCTGCCCCTTCTCTCAAGAGTTTTACTCAAAATAAGACAGGACAGACCGAGGACAATTGTGATTGCCCCGGACTGGCCATGCCAGCACTGGTACCAACTCCTGCGCAGTCTGATAGTGCCACCCTGGCAACCTACACCAGTACCCTACCCTGCTCTCTCAGCAGGAGGGGCAGATTTTGCATCCGCAACTACAAACCCTAAATCTTGCAGTCTGGCTTATCCCTTGAATCCTCCCCCAGTAACCCTAAGCAAGCAGGTGCTGGACATCATTCCTGAAGCCAGAAGACCCAGTACAAGAAAATCCTATGCGGATAAGTGGAAAAGGTACTGCTCCTGGAGTCTGTCTAAAGGAGAGGACACAACTATGCCCTCCCTGCCTCTAATCCTGGATTACTTAGCAGATCTACTCCACAAAGGCCTGTCCTTCTCTTCCATAAAGATACATGCCTCAGCCATTTCATCTTATTACAACACTGAGCCGCCTCTCTTCTCGCACCCTCTTATCAAACAGTTCCTGAGAGGGGCAAATAACTTAAGGCCACCAAGGAGAGCACCCAGCCCAGCTTGGGACCTTAACTTTGTACTGGAAAAGCTCACACTTCCACCCTTTGGGCCTGCAGCGTTTGCAGACTTAAACTTTCTCTCTTGGAAAACAACATTGCTTCTGGCCATCACATCAGCTAGAAGAGTGTCTGAGCTTCAAGTACTTATGGCTGTGGAACCCTTAATTTTTTTTCCATGCTGACAGGGTCTCCCTCAGGCCAAACCCTTCCTTTATGCCTAAAGTGGTGTCCAGTGTTGGCTCTCAACCAATCCATACATTTGCCAACCTTCTTCCCTAATCCTCAAAATAAAGGGGAAAGGATCCTGCACTCCTTGGACATGCACAGACAGCTCAGATTTTACCTGGATAGGACTAAGCCCTTCAGAAAATCAGACCAGTTACTAGTCAGCTTTGCAACAGGGGCAGAGGGCAAGGCCATTTCAAAGCAAACAATTTCTAAATGCATAGTACATTGCATCCATTTCTGCTACAAGCACCATGGGAAACCAACCCCTCAGGGGGTCAGAACACATTCCACTAGTGCTCAGGGGAGTCCCTGCCAGGGACATCCTGGAAGCTGCTACATGGAGTTCTGTACACACCTTCACCAAGCACTACCATTTACCTATCTTCTCCAAATCCAGGGCAGGTTTTGCAACAGCAGTCCTGCAGGGCATTCTAGCCAGCCCTAAATCTTCTTGACTACCTACACCCTTCTTCAGCTTTGGGAATATACCCAAGTCTGATGACTGCAACAGTGAAACATGAAGAACCTTGTGAGCGTTTTTTCTGTGAAGCGCTAGACACTCTAGTGCCTTGATTAAGTTTTTATTGAATGTTGCTTTTCTGATTTTCCCCCACAATGCTATTTTACTCGCGATGCGTCTATTAAGCAGCATTAGACGCTGCAATTAATGCTGATGTGCTGGTGTGTTTGATTAGGCGTTGGTAAAGTCTTTACTCATTCCTACTACTCCCCCTGTTTCCTCGCCACTTATTTTTGGACCGGTATTAGTCTATTTGGGCTTTTTAATCCTTTAAAACTGTTATGCATTGAACCATTCAAGTGCTTACCCTTTAGCGAATCATATAGAGGCTTCCGTTAGCAATATCAGAGGCTGCGGGCAACACTGGTGTCCCGGTGAGCTTTTACTAATTGTTGGTATATATAGTGTTTTTGACCCATTGCTCTCCTCTGCCGGCTATTCTGTTTAGCATAGTACTGGACTGTTTCTGTCTCCAGAGCCTGTAATTGGACCAATACAGCAGAGACAATACTAATATGAAGGTGATCCCTCGGGAAGTGACTTTCTAGCAGTACTAAACACCAACCTATTGAAACGCCTTTTAAGTAATAATAGACGCTGCTACTTCGCTAAGCGTCCTGGTTTGTCTGAATTCTGATATCCACTATTGCTTGTTCCTTTTGCGCCCCTTCTGTCTGCCACTTATTATTTAAACTTTGACTTAGTGCTGACCCGCCTGGTCTACCAAGCCGCCCTATGCTGAAACTTTAGTGAGCCTTACTGAGGCATCTGACTATGCAGCAATACTCACTGCACTAAACCAGCCTTAGACTCTCTCCCCACCTGTAGTTTCCTAACGCTGTTCTCTATAGGTGTCTTTCATTAATGCAGTCTATTTGTATTTAGATATTCCCATTAACAAGGCCTACCTCAACTAAAGGTTTTCAAAGTTTTTTTCTCATGCTTACATTAAATGTTCTAACTGTGTTTTCTTCTCCTAGGAAATGTTTTTGTTTTGCTGTTTTAATGCTATTTGAATATTTTTAAACTGACTCAGACTGCTGTAATACATGCTGTTATCATGTTACATTTATTGTTTTGCCTATCACATGCATGGTATTAGTTCATCTTATCCTGTAAACCTTCTACTGCCCTATTTGTTTTCATCTTCTTTTATCTCCCCTCTCTACAACTTTACTCCTTACTTTAAACTCCCTCCTCCTTCTCTGCTCCGATAACTTCCTCCTGCTCTCTCCATTCATCCCTATTAATTTTTCATTTCTTTTTCCTATACCCTTTTTCTAACCATTGGTATTTCTCACTTTTCTTTTCAGCTGCTCCCAAGGTGGTTATTTTCCCCTTCTTCACTGCCAAATAGAATATCCTTCCCTTCAAAAGAGAAGACAGCGGTGGACAGTCTGCTCGATACTATCTAAGCTTACTGCGACCTTACTCTCCCCAAAGAGACTCAGTGTATGTTATTCTGTTTTACATGTTTTACTAGTAGCTTCTACCTTACTTGTACTTCACCCTACCTGGCTCACGTGAGAGCAGCCTACCTCCGGTCACTGCACTGGCCCCCCCTAACCTCTTCCTTGGGTTTAATAATTACAATCCACTTCTATCCTATCTCCATATCCCGTACCTCTTAGTTGTACCTCCTACCCTTTAGTGCAACTCCCTCCTTTTCCCACTAGGTGGCAGCACCCTCTTAATAATAAGCCCTGCAACTAACTTCCCTCTTATTTCCCCTCAATCCAACTCTACCCAGACAGTGTCCCTGCCCTCACCAAGCTTAGCTGTAATTCCTTTCCTTTTCTCACTTCTATTCAGCCACTGTCCTTACCAAGATTAGCCATAACTTCATCCCACTACTTAGATACACTTGTTCTAGACACTGTCCGTCCCCTCACTAAGACTGCTGTTATTTTACCTCTCCACTCTGTCTACTTTTTGTATCTCACAAAACTATACTCTATTTCCCTCCTTTTTAAAAGATGAATAGAGTAGCTCTTCCTTCCCCAACAAAGCTTAAGAAACTAAGCTTCTAAAGGTTACACTCTCTTACCTGCACCCCCTGTTGTAGTTCTCCTTCTGGCTGATCACTGATTGTTTCTGGCCATTCCCACCTTCTTTGCTCTTCCCGCTCCGTTCGCCTTGCGGGCTCACTCCGCTCCCCTACCCTGCCCCCAATTTCCACCCGCCCCCAGTATCTCTAAACTTATACCTTTCTTAACAGTCCCTCCCTGCTTTTCCTACCAATCAGATTACTCCACTCCATTAGTCCCTCCCTCATCTTTGATCAGTCAGGTTTGACATTATCCCCTTCCCTCTTCCTTCACCACACCCCTAACACTTTAACTGTCACTTACCTTCTAATTCCCTATAACTCATTTCATATTTTACCATGCTTAGCCTTCCATCAAAAGTCCTTTTCTTCTCCCACCTCATCTTACTTCTGTCATTGCTATACCGCTTAACCTCCTTCACTACCTTTTATGTACCCTCTCCTCCTCTTTCACCCCCAAACCAGCCCACATCCCACTTTCACAGTATCTCAGCCTCTTTAATCATTTCCCATCCTCTACTTCTCTTCAAAATAAAATTACTTCCAATCCCTAATAATACCCATAGACTTAAAGCAAACCTCTACCAATGTTCCCTATACAAACCTAATAAATTTACCACCTGTTATACTCTCCTGCATTTAGCTGGCGATATTCACCCCAATGCAGGTCCTTATTGCTCACCTACAAATCCCCCTTCTAACCTCTCTCCAACAAATCTGCCCAGCTCCAAAAATAAACATACTAATAAAAATCTCAAGTTCCTCACTTTTAATGCACAAAGCCTAAAAAATAAATTCACACTCTTCCATGCCTGGCTTACCCATAACTCCCCAGACATAGTGGCCATCTCTGAAACCTGGCTAAAACCTCACATCAAAGACTCCGAATTCCTACCTCCTGGGTATCATTCCCTCCGATCTGACCGCACTAACAAAAGAGGAGGAGGAGTTGCTTTAATTTACGCTAACCTCCTGACTATGACCCCATACCCTAACTCCATCCCATCCTTCAATAATGCAGAACTAGTCATTGGCATACTTCAAATGAACAGCCACAAAAGCATCTGCATTATTTCACTCTATATTCCTCCTGGTAATAATGCTAACACATTGGAAGATATCCTGGTCCTCTTCTAACATCAAACTAGAAACCTTTATTCTGGGAGATGTTAACATTGACTGGGGAAAAATCAATAATCCTAATCCCTCCATTACCATCAATCTATTCAACTTCACTCAACTTACAAACTCCATTACTAGACCTAACAAAAACAACCCCCCTGGCACCATACTCGACTGGATACTTGTGTCCCATCCTAACAAAATTATTTCATCTGGTGTAATTCCTGACCCTTTAGGAGACCAACTCCCTGCCTTCTCTATTCGAGCCACTCCCACTTTCCCTCACTCTCACTACTTCATTCAAACATGTAACCTAACCAACTTTAATCAAGACTATTTTTCTAGCTCCCTTAAGCTAACTAATTGGAACCCCCTAAAAACACTGCCACTAGACGAAGCCGTTGAATATTTCAATTCTACGTTCTTAATTATCCTTAACTCCCAAGCTCCAATAAGAAAAAAAAAGAATCAGAACTAAACCCACCCCTTGGCTCTCCAAAGAAACAAAAAAAGATTATGCACCAAAGAGACAAATCCTGGAAAGCATACCTTAAACACAAACTGCCTGAAATCTTCCTTCAGTTTAAACAATTGAGAAACCTGACCAAAAAACTAGTCATCAGAGATAAAAAGTTTTACTACATCAAATTACAAGAAAACCATACAAGGAATCCAAAACAATTCTGGAACTCCATTAACTCCCTCCTTACACCAGGTACTAAAAGCAACCCATGTCCTGACACCAGCAAATCTGACCATGAAATTGCCTCACTATTCAAATCCTTCTTCACATCTTCCATTGCTGACCTAACCAAGACTTTTAACAACAACCCACCCTCCCATATCAATCTTTCTCTCCCTTCCCACCCCCACCCCACTTTTGAATTTAGACCTGTTCCTACCAACCTAATAAGGAAACTTCTCTCTAAACTCAAACCTTGCTCAAATGCTCCTGATAACATCCCTTCCTCCTTCCTAAAGATAGCTTCTGACTCCATTGCTATACCCATCAGCATCCTAATAAACAGGTCTCTATATGAATCCTATGTACCCAAACTCTGGCGTTCTGCTTTCATTCTTCCACTACATAAAGGTGGCAAGAACTGTAATGTCTCTAATTTCCGTCCCATTGCCATCCTCTCTCCTATTTCCAAAATCCTAGAAATGTGTATACACCTGCAACTCTTGCCTTTCCTTACTGAACACCAATTGCTCTCCCCCACCCAACACGGCTTCTGCCCTGGACACAGTACCACCACTGCCCTTCTCTCTTTCCTTCATTCTGTGAACTCTGCCCGTGACTCGGTCAATTTAGGTTCATCTGTTCTACTAGATCTATCTAAAGCCTTTGACACCATCTCCCACTCCTTCCTTCTAAACCATCTCTCTAATCTCAACCTTAGCCAAAATGCTCTTTCCTGGTTCACTAGCTACCTCTCAAACAGGTCCCAAGCTGTGAAATGGGGCCATGCTACTTCTACCTTCCTTCCTACACCTACCGGAGTACCTCAAGGTTCCATTCATGGCCCATTACTATTCAACATCTTTATTAATGACTTCCATAAAGCCATCCCCAACACCACAATTGTTCAATACGCTGACGATTCCACTCTTATCTGCCATGCCCCTAACCAAACAGAACTCCAAGCTCAAACCCAGTTTGCATTTTCTACCACTGAAAACTGAATGTTCCAAAATCACCTCTCCCTTAATGCCAACAAAACTAAGATCCTCCTCTTTCCACCCTCCAAATCCTCACCACTAGACAAACACTCCTTTCGTATTACCAGCCTTTCCAACTCCACTGTTGAAATAGTAACCTCCACCAAACTTCTCGGTGTCATAATTAATGACCAGCTGAAATTCAATAATCATATCCAGCTAAACATAAAAAAAACACATAAAACTTGTCTTATTGTACAGAAATAACCACTTTCTGTCTCCTTCCACTAGGCTAACCCTTGCCTCTACTTACCTCCTTCCCTCTCTACTTTATGGCGCTCCTCTGCTCACTAATATTTCATCCAGTCTCATCTCCAAACTGGAACAATGCTACAATAAAATATCCAAATTTGCTACCAATGCCAAGTCTATCACTCATCACTGCTCCCCCCTCCACTCTCTAAATTGGCTTGAACTCCCTAATCAACTTACCTTTCTCCAACTCTCCATTGCCTATAAACTACTGTTCCATCCAACCAACTGTCCTGCTCTGTCAAATATTCTTCTACGCTATAACCCCCCTAGACCCCTTAGATCTTCTCACCAAAACCTGATCACTGTACAAAAACCTAAGCGCCCAGCTGGCCAAATGCTTTTATCCTTCACACTTGCTAAAAAATGGAATGCCCTACCCACCTCTGTAAGATCCTGCAACAACCTAGATAACTTCAAAGGCCTACTTCATTCTCACCTCTATCTTAATAAAATTTGCAACTGCACTCTTCAACCTACACCTATCAAATCATCCTCCTCCTTCTCTCCTGGCTAACCCCCATTCTCAATTAAACTCTCTTTCACCTCTCCTAAAATACTAGCTGTATAAGATACTCATCTATTATCCTTACTAGATGAATTAGTTACTAAGTCACCCCAGGCTGATCATCTTTTTCTCCTCTTCTCTTCTATATTCCTAATTGCATGTGCAACTAAAGTTATCTCCTCCTGCTTTCTTCATCCCAGAATATTTTACTTCACTTTTCTTTTGTGCTGAAACCTAACTAAATCTGTTAATAGTCTGCTATGTTTTGCCATTCGGACATTACTATTGTAGACTGTTCGTAAAATCCTGTTAATCATTGTAAATTATTGTACTACTGTAGACTGTTCTTAAAATCCTGTTTAATCTTTGTAAATTATTTTTTCTCTTAACTCTTTTATAATAAATGCTGTTGTTTTTGTGGAGCTTTTCTCCCCGGGTCTCCACTGAAAATGGGCCCCAAAGCCCAGTGGACCTCCCCGGTAATCAAACTGAAATAAATAAATAACATAGTACGGTTGTATACACTTACCATAAATGTAGATGATCGAGTGTGTTCAGTGTTGTAGTCCTGGTTTCCCTCACTCCAACCCCATGGTTTCTCTCTCTCCCTGTCTGATCTTTCTATGCCTTTTACTCCCCCCTTTCAGGGGTATTGTTATTTACTTTTTACTGGTGGTGTTTTCTCCCATCATAACTTAGCTCCCTATTGGGGAGGCTCCTGACATTTGGGGCAAGAAAATATGATGTAAAGGCATCGGCTGCATGTTTTTATACCCCTGACGACCTGACGTCAGTCCTGGAGCAATAGCAACCGACGTAGAAATACTAAGTCTCTGGTATTCGGGCTGAGTGAGGGCTACCTGCAGGCAGATAACCCAAGTGTGATGACTGCAACAGTGAATACAATCGAACATCTACATTTTGTTAAGTGTACACAACTGTACTATTCTGCTGAGAAGGATGACTGCAGTTAGGGATATAGACACTAGGCAAGAGGGGGCTGAAATTTATTGGAGAAAACTGGCAAAGGAACCAAGGTATTGGGATGAAATAACTAGAGAGGGAAAGGTAATAGAATGGGAACATGCCAAGAACTTATTTGGACTGCAGGCTAGAGATTGACTTCCCTATCAAGGATTGATATCAGATTGTAGACAAAGAGGAAGAAATGGGGGGGGGGCATAAGATAAAGACCATCACTGGTATTGTTTTTAGAAGAATCTAGAGCAGAATCTGCTGTTAAAGAAGGAATAATTAGTAAAGCATATAAAATGTGTGATAATGATAGTAATCATTCAGAGGTTAGATGTTGTGTGATAATGATAATAATCATTCAGAGGTTAGATGTTGTGTGATAATGATAAGAATCATTCAGAGGTTAGATGTTGTGTGATAATGATAATCATTCAGAGGTTAGATGTGTGATAATGATAATCATTCAGAGGTTAGATATTGTGTGATAATGATAATAATCATTCAGAGGTTAGATGTTGTGTGATAATGATAATAATCATTCAGAGGTTAGATGTGTGATAATGATAATAATCATTCAGAGGTTAGATGTGTGATAATGATAATAATCATTCAGAGGTTAGATGTTGTGTGATAATGATAATAATCATTCAGAGGTTAGATGTTGTGTGATAATGATAAGAATCATTCAGAGGTTAGATGTTGTGTGATAATGATAATCATTCAGAGGTTAGATGTGTGATAATGATAAGAATCATTCAGAGGTTAGATGTGTGATAATGATAATAATCATTCAGAGGTTACATGTTGTGTGATAATGATAATAATCATTCAGAGGTTAGATGTTGTGTGATAATGATAAGAATCATTCAGAGGTTAGATGTGTGATAATGATAATAATCATTCAGAGGTTAGATGTTGTGTGATAATGATAATAATCATTCAGAGGTTAGATGTTGTGTGATAATGATAATCATTCAGAGGTTAGATGTGTGATAATGATAAGAATCATTCAGAGGTTAGATGTTGTGTGATAATGATAATAATCATTCAGAGGTTAGATGTTGTGTGATAATGATAATAATCATTCAGAAGTTATATGTTGTGTGATAATGATAATAATCATTCAGAGGTTAGATGTAGTGTGATAATGATAAGAATCATTCAGAGGTTAGATGTTGTGTGATAATGATAAGAATCATTCAGAGGTTAGATGTTGTGTGATAATGATAAGAATCACTCAGAGGTTAGATGTTGTGTGATAATGATAATAATCATTCAGAGGTTAGATGTGTGATAATGATAATAATCATTCAGAGGTTAGATGTGTGATAATGATAATAATCATTCAGAGGTTAGATGTTGTGTGATAATGATAAGAATCATTCAGAGGTTAGATGTTGTGTGATAATGATAAGAATCATTCAGAGGTTAGATGTTGTGTGATAATGATAAGAATCATTCAGAGGTTAGATGTGTGATAATGATAATCATTCAGAGGTTAGATGTTGTGTGATAATTATAAGAATCATTCAGAGGTTAGATGTTGTGTGATAATGATAATAATCATTCAGAGGTTAGATGTTGTGTGATAATGATAAGAATCATTCAGAGGTTAGATGTTGTGTGATAATGATAAGAATCATTCAGAGGTTAGATGTGTGATAATGATAAGAATCATTCAGAGGTTAGATGTTGTGTGATAATGATAATAATCATTCAGAGGTTAGATGTGTGATAATGATAATCATTCAGAGGTTAGATGTTGTGTGATAATGATAATAATCATTCAGAGGTTAGATGTTGTGTGATAATGATAATAATCATTCAGAGGTTAGATGTTGTGTGATAATGATAATAATCATTCAGAGGTTATATGTTGTGTGATAATGATAAGAATCATTCAGAGGTTATATGTTGTGTGATAATGATAAGAATCATTCAGAAGTTAGATGTGTGATAATGATAAGAATCATTCAGAGGTTAGATGTTGTGTGATAATGATAAGAATCATTCAGAGGTTAGATGTTGTGTGATAATGATAAGAATCATTCAGAGGTTAGATGTTGTGTGATAATGATAATAATCATTCAGAGGTTAGATGTGTGATAATGATAAGAATCATTCAGAGGTTAGATGTTGTGTGATAATGATAAGAATCATTCAGAGGTTAGATGTTGTGTGATAATGATAATAATCATTCAGAGGTTAGATGTTGTGTGATAATGATAATAATCATTCAGAGGTTAGATGTTGTGTGATAATGATAATAATCATTCAGAGGTTAAATGTTGTGTGATAATGATAATAATCATTCAGAGGTTAGATGTGTGATAATGATAAGAATCATTCAGAGGTTAGATGTTGTGTGATAATGATAAGAATCATTCAGATGTTAGATGTGTGATAATGATAAGAATCATTCAGAGGTTAGATGTTGTGTGATAATGATAATAATCATTCAGAGGTTAGATGTTGTGTGATAATGATAATTATCATTCAGAGGTTAGATGTGTGATAATGATAAGAATCATTCAGAGGTTAGATGTTGTGTGATAATGATAATAATCATTCAGAGGTTAGATGTTGTGTGATAATGATAAGAATCATTCAGAGGTTAGATGTGTGATAATGATAAGAATCATTCAGAGGTTAGATGTTGTGTGATAATGATAATCATTCAGAGGTTAGATGTTGTGTGATAATGATAAGAATCATTCAGAGGTTAGATGTTGTGTGATAACTATAAGAATCATTCAGAGGTTAGATGTTGTGTGATAATGATAAGAATCATTCAGAGGTTAGATGTTGTGTGATAATGATAAGAATCATTCAGAGGTTAGATGTTGTGTGATAATGATAAGAATCATTCAGAGGTTAGATGTTGTGTGATAATGATAAGAATCATTCAGAGGTTAGATGTTGTGTGATAATGATAATAATCATTCAGAGGTTAGATGTTGTGTGATAATGATAATCATTCAGAGGTTAGATGTTGTGTGATAATGATAAGAATCATTCAGAGGTTAGATGTTGTGTGATAATGATAATAATCATTCAGAGGTTAGATGTTGTGTGATGATAACAATCATTCAGAGGTTAGATGTGTGATAATGATAAGAATCATTCAGAGGTTAGATGTGTGATAATGATAAGAATCATTCAGAGGTTAGATGTTGTGTGATAATGATAATAATCATTCAGAGGTTAGATGTTGTGTGATAATGATAAGAATCATTCAGAGGTTAGATGTGTGATAATGATAAGAATCATTCAGAGGTTAGATGTGTGATAATGATAAGAATCATTCAGAGGTTAGATGTTGTGTAATAATGATAAGAATCATTCAGAGGTTAGATGTTGTGTGATAATGATAAGAATCATTCAGAGGTTAGATGTTGTGTGATAATGATAAGAATCATTCAGAGGTTAGATGTTGTGTGATAATGATAAGAATCATTCAGAGGTTAGATGTTGTGTGATAATGATAAGAATCATTCAGAGGTTAGATGTTGTGTGATAATGATAAGAATCATTCAGAGGTTAGATGTTGTGTTATAATGATAAGAATCATTCAGAGGTTAGATGTTGTGTGATAATGATAAGAATCATTCAGAGGTTAGATGTTGTGTGATAATGATAAGAATCATTCAGAGGTTAGATGTTGTGTGATAATGATAGTAATCATTCAGAGGTTAGATGTGTGATAATGATAATAATCATTCAGAGGTTAGATGTTGTGTGATAATGATAAGAATCATTCAGAGGTTAGATGTGTGATAATGATAAGAATCATTCAGAGGTTAGATGTTGTGTGATAATGATAAGAATCATTCAGAGGTTAGATGTGTGATAATGATAAGAATCATTCAGAGGTTAGATGTTGTGTGATAATGATAAGAATCATTCAGAGGTTAGATGTTGTGTGATAATGATAAGAATCATTCAGAGGTTAGATGTTGTGTGATAATGATAAGAATCATTCAGAGGTTAGATGTTGTGTGATAATGATAAGAATCATTCAGAGGTTAGATGTTGTGTGATAATGATAAGAATCATTCAGAAGTTAGATGTTGTGTGATAATGATAAGAATCATTCAGAGGTTAGATGTGTGATAATGATAAGAATCATTCAGAGGTTAGATGTGTGATAATGATAAGAATCATTCAGAGGTTAGATGTTGTGTGATAATGATAAGAATCATTCAGAGGTTAGATGTTGTGTGATAATGATAAGAATCATTCAGAGGTTAGATGTTGTGTGATAATGATAAGAATCATTCAGAGGTTAGATGTTGTGTGATAATGATAAGAATCATTCAGAGGTTAGATGTTGTGTGATAATGATAATAATCATTCAGAGGTTAGATGTTGTGTGATAATGATAATAGTCATTCAGAGGTTAGATGTTGTGTGATAATAAGAATCATTCAGAGGTTAGATGTTGTGTGATAATGATAATAATCATTCAGAGGTTAGATGTTGTGTGATAATGATAAGAATCATTCAGAGGTTAGATGTGTGATAATGATAACACTCATTCAGAGGTTAGATGTGTGATAATGATAAGAATCATTCAGAGGTGGGTTAGATGTTGTGTGATAATGATAATAATCATTCAGAGGTTAGATGTTGTGTGATAATGATAAGAATCATTCAGAGGTTAGATGTGTGATAATGATAAGAATCATTCAGAGGTTAGATGTGTGATAATGATAAGAATCATTCAGAGGTTAGATGTTGTGTGATAATGATAAGAATCATTCAGAGGTTAGATGTTGTGTGATAATGATAAGAATCATTCAGAGGTTAGATGTTGTGTGATAATGATAATCATTCAGAGGTTAGATGTTGTGTGATAATGATAAGAATCATTCAGAGGTTAGATGTTGTGTGATAATGATAATCATCATTCAGAGGTTAGATGTTGTGTGATAATGATAATAATCATTCAGAGGTTAGATGTTGTGTGATAATTATAAGAATCATTCAGAGGTTAGATGTTGTGTGATAATGATAAGAATCATTCAGAGGTTAGATGTTGTGTGATAATGATAAGAATCATTCAGAGGTTAGATGTGTGATAATGATAAGAATCATTCAGAGGTTAGATGTGTGATAATGATAATAATCATTGAGAGGTTAGATGTGTGATAATGATAAGAATCATTCAGAGGTTAGATGTTGTGTGATAATGATAAGAATCATTCAGAGGTTAGATGTTGTGTGATAATGATAAGAATCATTCAGAGGTTAGATGTTGTGTGATAATGATAATCATTCAGAGGTTAGAAAGGATTTGGAAGAGAGACTGGATAAGCAATTCACAAAGAAACAATGGGGGGATATGTGCTTGTCTCCCAAATATGCAACGAAATCTAGAAGATTTAAGATTTTTTCTTGGAAATGCTTACATAGATATTTTTATACCCCAACTATACTCCAGGAAAACCCCAGGTATACAGCAAACGTTGGAGGTGTGATTGGGAAAAAAGGGATAATTGGGAACATATTTTCTGGGAGTGTGATGAGTCGGCAAACTTTAAAGTTTTCCTGCAGACTACTCTTTCAGAAATTCTGAGTGAGTAAGTTGGTATAACTAGGAAAATGATTTTTTCTGGGCTATGATACAGAATCGTAGTTGCCTAGTAGACCTAGTATGGCCTTGCTGAGTCTAATTCTGGTGGCTGCCAAAAAAGTAATTACTAGAAAATGGAAATCAAAGCCTAAACCAACTGTACTAGAAGTAGAGAATATAGTAACAGAGATAAAACAACTTCAAATTGGATCTTTAGAAAAGGGCATGACAAATTACACAGAAAAAATAGTAATTTTTGGAACTATACATGCAGAATAACGTTTTGGAGGAGTGAAGTGGAAAAGAAGGCAGTGTTTGAATGAGTTATGTAATGTTTGACTGACAATGACTGGATGGATTATAAGTGATGTAAAATGTTTGCAACTAAAAATATGTCAATATGGTTTGTTTTCCTTTATATAAATATATGATTTATGATTGCCTGGGTCATAAGTGATAATTTAATAAAGATGTTTCTTGTTTAAAAAAGGAGATAGTTGAAGGCAACCGTGGAGAGTGATTTGCTGATCCTCTTTCACAGATACATTTTTAAAAACTAAAAGAGAGAACTTTCAGTCACGTAAGCAGCTTTTCTACCACGTCTCTCCACATGCAGTTGGAACCACGCAATCAGAAAGCAGTCCAGGGCAGAATAATTCAAACAGAAAAGCACCTATGAAAAAAGATAGCTATCTTGAAGGAAAGGAAGAAGGGGCCAGGGCAAGCAATAGAGCTGGAGATAAGGAGCAGATCCCACATAATAATTGGAGAGGCGTGCAGTATTGACTACACAATTCCCCTTCCTGTCCCTTCCCAGCCCCCACATCTGGGCAGTAAGCTGATATATTCAATCCAGAATAATTTTTCCTTTGGGTAAGAGAGAGAATATTTTCAGATCACAGAAGAGAGTTAGGACAATTTCTGCTGTTTCTTAGTGCACCCGCTGTTTCTCAGAGTCTTGGTAGACCCCGTTTTGGAACATATTCT
This sequence comes from Protopterus annectens, assembly GCF_019279795.1. Classification (NCBI taxonomy): domain Eukaryota; kingdom Metazoa; phylum Chordata; order Ceratodontiformes; family Protopteridae; genus Protopterus; species Protopterus annectens. The sequence continues at coordinate 21,402,638 of NC_056747.1, read as the reverse complement.
AGCCAGCAAGTTTTTAGAAAGAGTCCTTCTTCAAGGGATAAGCAAGCAGTGGTTTCTGTTGTAGGGTTGTTTTTGTTGTCCAGTAATGAAGTGGAGCTAGGCACTTGCTGTGTCCATCTCTGCCGGTTCCTCCTTGTCCAGTAGTCCACATTACTTACTTTGCATGCTGTGCTTCCCTTTTTTCTTAGGGATACTTACTTGTGACTTTGGATTTGCTAGTCCACATTACTTGCTTTGCATGCTGTGCTTCCCTTTTTTCTTAGGGATACTTACTTGTGACTTTGGATTTGCAGCAACTTCTTTTCCCTTATCCGTTTTTTTTTTTTAAGTTTCTCCAAATCTTTTGGGTTTCTAATACCATGACGGGAATGGACCCCATTCCTAAATCAAAGTATAATTAAAGTTCATGAAATTAGTATTGTTTCAATCTTTGTTGTCAGCCAGAAGTGCTTTTCGCACAGCCTGCAATGTGGCCAGTAGTGACTCCTGCAATTCATACGGGCTTGCATGTATTGGTAACATATCTAAGTACAATTGTAAATTCTTTTTTATAAGATCCATTACTCCTACTGCTATTAGAGCTATCTGGGTATCTTTCTTCCTGAAAATCCTGATATTTTATGATTTTGTGTCTCTCTGTACGCAAGACACTGTAGTCACTGGGTATATAGATTTCAGTGATCAGCGCTACATTTTATTTTCTTTTCATGGACCACTATATCTGGTTTTCTCACATCTATTTTTGAACTGTTGGTAATGGATGATGCCATGTGATGCAGACTTCATCATTTTCTATGATGCTTTGTGGATCATGTTTCCATTGTTTTTCAGACACTTTAGTACCATAATGTTTGTACAATCCCCAATACAACAGTCTTACCAGATTATTATGCCTTTCAATATACAGTCCTTCTGCCATTTGTATATCACAGCCAGCAACAAGGTGTGCGACTGTTTCTAATTCTGTTTTACGAAACCTACATTTGTCTGTTTCTCCCACATGTTCAATGGACTTTGTAAACCAACTTGTACGTAGTCCACTGTCTTTACATTAATCTGCTATAGGTGATGCTCTTATCCATAAATAGTCCCCAAAACTTTTTATGCCACACTTTTTCCCTTATTTTGAAATTCATACAGAAAGGCTGTCAGAATAAATCCAAAGAGATTATCATAGTACTATTTGGCCTTAACTACTGTGGCTTTCTGTACTTAGGTGTCACTCTCTAGGGAAGTCTGTGTCCTCTGCCTTTCAAAATTCTGTTGCACCCACCCAGAGTTCAATTGTCTCCATTTAACTGTGTGGTTCTCTCGTTCCAGTAATGGCTAGGGTCATCTTTTAACTGGGATGATAGTCCAGATCCTTACGTCTTTCCAGAGGCCTAATATTAGAAAAACATACAATAGTAAGTGAAAATGTTTTTGGTGTGGGCTTCTTATTAGAGTATGTGTTTTACAACTCCAATTTCTGCAGTTCTTGACTGTCTTTGTCACTTTAGCATTAAGCTTTTTTTGATTAAAGTGCACCATGTAGCTACTTCCATTTCCTTCCCCCTTAGCTGTCAAATGTCAGCTGTACTGCACTCGTATGGACACATCGTTCCTTGGAGGGGTGACTGAAGGGTGTCATAGACTATTATTCAAGCAGCTGTCAAGCTTTTTCTATGTTGTATGGTCCTAACCCCACTTCTTGGCAGCTGTTTATTGATGCAGGAATATGCAGTGACGTCCTGAGTGTTTTTGCAGTTGCACACATGACCCTTTAAGGTACCTACTATGTGACTTGGCAGGGATCCACCTCATATCCTAACTATTGCCACCTTTTGTATGCCTTGCTTCTGATAAGTGTCCACAGATCAGCAAATAGTGCTACTCTTACCCCCCACACTTCGGATGGGGGGGGTGCCAGCATCACCCATTCACTCCCATCCTCCCTTGCTTGGCCCTGTCAGTGCTACTGTTTCTCTGGGTTACAGTTGGGGCCTTATACCTCTGTGCCAGTGGGCCAGGCACTATTTCCATCTTCAGCAATGTTCTGTTTCTTTGTTTGGAATGTATAAATTACCTTTTTGAGAGGTAGTGTCCTTAACAGTTTACCTTTTAAAGATCCTTAACATTTGTGATTTATGGGCTCATAGTTAAGTAGTAGGCTAGCTGCCCTTGCGGGCTATTTTAAACCTAGCCAGTTCCCCTTTTGTGCTTGAATTTAACCTAACCTATTTGCTTAGAGATTGGCCTTGCTCATCCCATAGTTAAGAAATATATGTATTACCCCAATTGAGAATAACTGGTATCATACCATAGATAATTTGAGGGGGACCCATGCGTGGAACAGAGCATTTAGGAGCTGCCTCTGTCCTTTGATAGTCCAGGGGACAGTCCTGGGGGTAAATTTTCTATTTCCCATCCATAGATCTAAGTTGCACTTAAATATAGTCAAGCACGAACTTTGTTTTATGTGGATGGGGAGTCTGTTCCAGTGGAGAGGTATCCTGTGTGAGATGTACCTGTCCCTTCAAACTGTTCTGTTGATATTTCAGAACAGGTTTAAATTTGTAGACCAAGTATTTCTGATGCCATGTGACTTGCTGATGTGTAGTAAATCCATGAATATTACATCGGAGGATGACTTGCATGTCAGAGACAGGTTACCTTGTATCAGTCTGTGGGGTACAGAGTACAGTGAGAGGGCTATTGAGTCAGTTTGTGTATGACATATTGTTCAGGTCTGTTATCCTTTTAGTGAGGTGTTTCCAGTTGTTGCATGTGTCTGGACAGATACAGGAGATGGTGAGTACAGTGAGAGGGCTATTGAGTCAGTCTGTATGACATATTGTTCAGGTCTGTTATCCTTTTAGTGAGTTGTTTCTGTGGGTTTCCAGTTGCATGTGTCTGGACAGATACATGGGATAGCAAGTACAGTGAGAGGGCTATTGAGTCAGGCTGTGTATGACATATTGTTCAGGTCTTTTATCCTTTTAGTGAGGTGTTTCTGTGGGTTTTCCAGCAGTGAGAGGACTATTGAGTCAGTGTGTGTATGACATATTGTTCAGGTCTGTTATCCTTTTAGTGAGGTGTTTCTGTGGCTTTCCAGTTGTTGCATGTGTCTGGACAGATACATGCTAAACAGAGCATGATTGACCTAATGATGACTGAGTTGAGGGGGTGGACAGTGACATCTCGATATTTTGTTTTTAAGAACTTGATACTTCCTCCTTTTGAACCTGCAACTCTCACACAATTGAAGTATTAATGGAAAATGGTCTTTCTACTGAAAATTAATTCCAACTAGAAGAGTGTATGAATGACGTGTATTTTGTTTTAGTTCTCCATATTTGATTTTTCACAAGAATCTATTAATTGCTACCCACAACTTCTCCTCTGGTTGATAACAATATGCCTGACCTGTATATAAGACTAGAGGGAGTAAAACATGTTGACTGCTTGTATGTTACTATCCATATCCATATAAAAGAGCTTCCATTTTCTCAGTTTTTGTATTATCTTTTGTTTAGTCTCTTCCCACATATCCTTAGCTGCCACACCAGAATTCTAAATACTTAATTTCATCATGTCCCCATAAATATGGATGTTGCTGAACCAATTTGTGTGTGGATACATAATTTACTGCTACTGCTTTTGTTTTAGCTTCATTAATTTTGTTTCCCAAAAAGATCTGGAACGGTCTCAGAATGTTCCACAACACTGTAATGTCTCTTTCTGGTTTTGTTAGGTATTAAACAATACCATCTGCAAATACAGCCAGCTTGCCTTTACTACCATACCAATTATATCCTTGAATTTCTGAGTCCCTTATTTTTTTTGCCAATGGTTCTAAATATAATGCAAATACAGAGTAAAGAGGACACCCCTGCCTGTTCCTCTGTTCAAGCAGAAATAGAGCCTGGGGTCACTACACTGACCCAGATACTGCTGAAGCTCTGCCACAAGAACCAACTCACAAACATTTCCACTGAGAATTTTGTCCTTGTACAGTGTAAGCAAATTTAACTCGAAGAACCTTGCTGTGTATTAACTTCATCTAGTTAAATACATGCCTGCCTGTGCTGGAAATTAATTTTTAACACCACCTGCCAACAGAGTTGTCCTTGTACTCTAAGGACCAGTTACTAAGCTGGTCACTGGCCATTCTCTTGACCAAGAGATTATCCCATATATGCCAGTTACTTAGTCTTCCCGGGTTACAGGTTTCTGCATTGAGGAAATGAAAGAAAACCTGTTGTACTTATTTTTTTTTAATTTTATTATTTTATTTTACATTTGTTAACCGGGATAGTCCGACTGGACGGAGGTTCATTTACAGCGGAGGCCAGGGGAGAAAAGCTCCACAGTTTATTAACAATAATTAAAAGCTAAAGGACAAACAAGCAAACATAAAACCATAAATCAGTGTAACATTAAAAAAATACAGTAGTACTGACAAGTATATTTACAAATTATCTAGTGTTATTTGTTTGTCAAGTTAACAGGCGACAGCTATTTAAGTTATGTAATCCTAAGAATTTGTTAAAGAAGATGGGGAATCTAGGGTTATTTATGTGATACTTGGACATATCCAGTTGTTAGTACGATGAAGTTTGAGTAAGTATTTGAAAGTCTGGGTGGGTGAGGCAGGAGTAATAGAAGTAGTGAGATTATTCCTGGCTTTTGTGTGTGTGGAAAATAGTGCTTTCCCTGCTATGTTATTTGCTCCAGTAATAGTAAGAAGAGACTTGTTAGTAGACAGAAGGGGCGAGAGGTAGAATAGTGAGATAGTAGGTGATTTAGGGCAGGAGTTTTTTCAGGGTAGGTGAGGATGCCGAAGGCTTTGAGAAGTTGTTGATAGCTAAAAAGTTGCAGAAGTTCTAGCCATTGCAAGTCCCTTAGAGCCTGACAATGATGGGTTCTGTAGGGAGAGTTGTTAGCAAACCTAGCAATGTTATTATAGCATGCCTCAAGTTTGGTAAGATCTGTTTTTCTGGCTTGAGTTAGGATAGGTGCAGCATACATCAGAGTGGATAGAAGGTGAGTTTGGGTTAGGGTAATTCTTGCCTTGTCTGTAAGGCATTTTTTATGTCTATAGAGAGTTCCCATTTTGTTTTATGTACCTTTTTAATAGTTTGGGGCTATGTGGACATCAAAGAAAAGGTTATCCATTTCTACCCCAAGGTGTTTAGTATGACTAGTTGGAGATATGGTCTTGGGTAAGTCTATGGACTTTGGTAACTCTTTGCTAATTGTTTTCTACTGTTAGTCTCTGTTAATCTTTGACCTGGGGGTAGTACAATGTAAGCAACCCAGCCATAAATTCAGCCCTTATCCCTCTCCCAATAACTCATCTCTCAAAACTGCAATACAGTTTCAACTCTTATTTCATATATAGTATATCACATCTAACCAAGGATTGCCCAACGTCTGATCCCAACCCTGCCCAACAGCCACGTATCACCACATCCACTTTCAAACCTGTACACACATCCTATATAAAACTACTCAAACCAGGCTCTACTTCAACCAATGACCTTTCAAGTGAGTACACCTTAAAATAGCAGCCGATAGCATTTCCTACTCTACCTCAATCCTTAAAAATAGGTCAGTCCGGGAATCCCATGTTCCCACTCTGGAAAAAGTCACACATTACTCCTCTGCACAAAGGAGGAAATTCAACAAATATTACTAACTTTAGATCTATGACAATCTTACCGTCCTTCTCCAAAACAGTCGAAAAATGTAGTCAGAAACAATTGCTAAACTATCTGCTGCAGGAAGAAGTCCTATCCCCAACACAGCAAGGTTTTTGGCTTTCCCACATTACTAACACTGCACTTCTAACATATATAGATACAGTCAATAAAGCTACAGGTAACGGCAAATTAGTCTCCTCCTTATTTCTAGTCTTGTCTAAAGCCTTCAACATAGTTTGTCACAACAAACATCTACTTCAAATGCCCTCATTAGGTATCCCTCAGCCCGCAGTTCTATTCTTTAAAAGCTACCTGTCCGATAGGTATCAGTAAGTAAAATAAAACTCCACCCTGTACCTCAAGGCTCTAGCATCTAAATTGGTTAGAACTGATACATTGTCTAACCACCTATAAAATTATCCAGCATCCATGTGTCTGTCCAGCACTAAAAGACATTTTACACAACTCTGTTCCCACTCAGTCATTATGATCCAATGACCAAAAACTGCTGCCTGTCTACAAACCTATGAAATCTGATGGGCATTGTCTGTACTTGCACCATGTTGCTAAGGCCTGGAAGTCCTTCTCTCTATCCATCAGGGCAATACCCTCCCTCCCATCTGTTTGCAATTAAAATTATGTCAGTATAGTTTGCTTTCATTTATGTAAACGTATGATTGCCTGTGTCATACATGGTAATTTAATAAAGATGATTCTACTTAAAGAAAAAAAAGAAGCAAAGTGAGCTGCAAAAATAAAAAAATAAACCATTCTGAAAGACTTCCTAGCCAAAAGGACAAATTATATCCCTAAATGTTGACAAACAGAGGTGGCAGAAGATGCTGAAGGCTGGGGGGGGCTGATCTCTACAGGGGTATACAGTAACCTGAAAAGGGCATTTATACTTTTTTTCTTCTACTATTAACTGTGATAAACATACATAACTGTTTAATAGCTGCATATCCAGCCAACTGTAGTTGCATTACATAATCCATGCTCTGCCTAAAAAAGCTGCTATTGTACGTAGAGAATGTTTTTTTTTCCCAAACGCCTTTATTGAATTATCACATCTGACACGGGCAAATTTACATTCATATAAAAGTAATCAAAATATATTAACATAACAAATATTATACTTCACATATATTACTATATGCCATATAATCTAAGCACAAATTATTAAATTCCTGCTTTTTTAACAAGAAACATCTTCATTAAACCATCACGTACTACATAGGCAATCATACATTTATTTAAATGAAAACAAACCACATCGACACAATCCTAGTGGCAAGCATTTTACTTCACAAACCATACTGACACACTCCCAGTTGCAAACATTATACATCACTTATAGTCTACCCAATCTTTCTCACTCAAACATTGCATAGCTCATTCAAATCCTGCTGCCTTTTAGGCCTCATTACTCATTTTCTAAATATCTCAATTCCAGTTTTGTCTCTGTTACTATATTCACTACTTCCAATATAAGTTGGTTTAGATTTTGATTTCTATTTTCTAGTAATTGTGCTTCTGGCAGCCACCATTATTAGACACAAGGCTTTACCATGTCTAGGCAATTGCAATTCTGTATCATAGCTCAGAAAAATCATCTCCCTCGTCAGACCAATTTGCCCATCCAGAATCTCTGACAGTGCATCCCGCAGGGAATCCATGAAGTCCACCAACTCATAGCACTCCCATAAAATATGTTCCCAATTACCTCTCTTCCCTTTCACACCTCCAACATCTACTGTCTACCTGAGAAAAAATTCTCTGGAGTCTAACTGGGATATAAAAATATCTATGTAAACATTTCCAGGAAAAAAATCCTAAATCTTCTAGATTTTGTTGCATATTTGGGAGCCAAAATATATCCTCCCGTTGTTTCTTTGTGAATAGCTTATCCAGTATCTTTTCCCAAGCCTTTCTAACCTCCTCTGATTGAGTCTTGTAGTTATCATGCAAAATTTTATATGCTGTACTAATCATTCCTATTTTAATGGCAGCTTATGTTCTGTATTCTATTAAAAACTCTACCAGTGCTGGTCTTTCATGTAGGAACCCCCCCCCCCATTTCTTTCTCTTTGCCTGTACTCTAATATCAATCCTTGCTAGGGAAGGCAATCTCTAACCTGCAGTCCAAATAAATTCTTGGCTTCTTCCCATTCTATTACCTTTCCCTCTCTAGTTATTTGCTCCCAATACCTTGGCTCCTTTGCCAGTTTTCTCCAATAAATTCCAGCCCGCTCTTGTCTATTGTCTGTATCCCTAATTGCAGTCATCCCTATCGACATAATCTCCTTTATCAATTCCCATGCTGTTATAGTTCAATACTTTCTGCTACTTTATGGATACAACATATTACATGATTATTGTTATTCTCCTTAAAGGCCTGCATCCAAAATCCTAGTCTTTTCTTATTTCTTGAGCTTCACAGATATTACAAGTACAGGTGTCACAGTTACATGTACAGGTACAGGTGTCACAGTTACATGTACTGGTACAGGTGTCACAGTTACATGTACTATTACAAGTACAGTTGTCACAGTTACTTGTACTGGTACAGGTGTCACAGTTACTTGTACTGGTACAGGTGTCAGTTACATGTACTGGTACAGGTGTCACAGTTACATGTGCTGGTACAGGTGTCACAGTTACTTGTACTGGTACAGGTGTCACAGTTACATGTGCTGGTACAGATGTCACAGTTACATGTGCTGGCTTGTGAGCTGTTGTGCATTACACAGATATTACAAGTACAGGTGTCACAGTTACTTGTGTTGGTACAGGTGTCACAGTTACATGTGCTGGTACAGGTGTCACAGTTACATGTGCTGGCTTGTGAGCTGTTGTGCATTACACAGATATTACGAGTACAGGTGACACAGTTACATGTGCTGGTACAGGTGTCACAGTTACATGTGCTGGCTTGTCAGCTGTTGTGCATTACACAGATATTACAAGTACAGGTGTCACAGTTACTTGTGCTGGTACAGGTGTCACAGTTACATGTGCTGGCTTGTGAGCTGTTGTGCATTACACAGATATTACAAGTACAGGTGTCACAGTTACATGTGCTGGCTTGTGAGCTGTTGTGCATTACACAGATATTACAAGTACAGGTGTCACAGTTACATGTGCTGGCTTGTGAGCTGTTGTGCATTACACAGATATCACAAGTACAGGTGTCACAGTTACTTGTGCTGGCTTGTGAGCTGTTGTGCATTACACAGATATCACAAGTACAGGTGTTACAGTTACATGTACTGGCTTGTGAGCTGTTGTGCATTACACAGATATTACAAGTACAGGTGTCACAGTTACTTGTGCTGGCTTGTGAGCTGTTGTGCATTACACAGATATTACAAGAACAGGTGTCATTTACATGTGCTGGCTTGTGAGCTGTTGTGCATTGCACAGATATTACAAGTACAGGTGACACAGTTACATGTGCTGGCTTGTGAGCTGTTGTGCATTGCACAGATATCACAAGTACAGGTGTCATTTACATGTGCTGGCTTGTGAGCTGTTACATGTGCTGGCTTGTGAGCTGTTGTGCATTACACAGATATTACAAGTACAGGTGTCACAGTTACATGTGCTGGCTTGTGAGCTGTTGTGCATTACACAGATATCACAAGTACAGGTGTCACAGTTACTTGTGCTGGCTTGTGAGCTGTTGTGCATTACACAGATATCACAAGTACAGGTGTCACAGTTACATGTACTGGCTTGTGAGCTGTTGTGCATTACACAGATATTACAAGTACAGGTGTCACAGTTACTTGTGCTGGCTTGTGAGCTGTTGTGCATTACACAGATATTACAAGAACAGGTGTCATTTACATGTGCTGGCTTGTGAGCTGTTGTGCATTGCACAGATATTACAAGTACAGGTGTCACAGTTACATGTACTGGCTTGTTAGCTGTTGTGCATTACACAAATATTACAAGTACAGGTGTCATTTACATGTGCTGGCTTGTGAGCTGTTGTGCATTACACAGATATTACAAGTACAGGTGTCACAATTACATGTGCTGGCTTGTGAGCTGTTGTGCATTGCACAGATATCACAAGTACAAGTGTCACAGTTACATGTACTGTCTTGTGAGCTGTTGAGCATTACACAGATATTACAAGTACAGGTGTCACAGTTACATGTACTGGCTGAGCTGTTGTGCATTATACAGATATTACAAGTACAGGTGTCACAGTTACTTGTGCTGGCTTGTGAGCTGTTGTGCATTACACAGATATTACAAGTACAGGTGTCACAATTACATGTGCTGGCTTGTGAGCTGTTGTGCATTACACAGATATTACAAGTACAGGTGACACAGTTACATGTGCTGGCTTGTGAGCTGTTGTGCATTGCACAGATATCACAAGTACAGGTGTCACAGTTACATGTACTGGCTTGTGAGCTGTTGTGCATTACACAGATATTACAAGTACAGGTGTCACAGTTACATGTACTGGCTGAGCTGTTGTGCATTATACAGATATTACAAGTACAGGTGTCACAGTTACTTGTGCTGGCTTGTGAGCTGCTGTGCATTACACAGATATCACAAGTACAGATTTCACAGTTACATGTACTGGCTTGTGAGCTGTTGTGCATTATACATATATCACAAGTACAGGTGTCACAGTTACATGTACTGGCTTGTGAGCTGTTGTGCATTACACAGATATTACAAGTACAGGTGTCACAGTTACATGTGCTGGCTTGTGAGCTGTTGTGCATTACACAGATATTACAAGTACAGGTGACACAGTTACAAGTGCTGACTTGAGCTGGTGTGTATTACACATATATTGCAAGTACGGGTGTCACAGTTACTTGTGCTGACTTGTGAGCTGCTGTGCTAATGCATAGTTATTACAAGTACAGATGTGACAGTTGCATGTGCTTGTTTGTGAGCTGCTGTTCATTACACAGAGATTACAAGTTCATATATGACAGTTATGTGTGCTGACTTATGCTGCTGTGCCTCACATAGTTATTACAAGTAGAGGTGTCACAGTTACTGGTGCTGACTTGTGAGCTGCTGTGCATTACACAGTTGTTACAAGTACAGGTGTCACAGTTATGTGTGCTGATTTGAGCTGCTGTGCATCACACAGTTATTACAAGTACAGGTGTCACAATTACATGTGCCAACTTGTGTGCTGTTACACATTGCACAGATATTTAAGGAGACTGGTTACAGGTCTCCTGGAGCAGGACGAAGAGAGTAGGTGCCCACTGGCTGCTGTTATCATGTGGGCTCAGGCAATTCTGTACAGTGTGCAGCAAGTTGTAGTTTGACACAAACAAGCAGAAAGTTGTGTAAAACAATAATAATAATGTAAAATCGTCAGAAACAAGCAAACTGCCAATAAAATTGATTCTGTTAATGAGCTGACTACAAATAAATGTTCAGGACTCTGCAAGATCCCCCTTTTCTTACCACAGCAAACTGTAGCAATAGTCCCAAATGAAAAAAATACAACTAACAGGCATAGAGGAACCAATACTAACTTTAAATGCTAGGAAAAGGTCATTTTTGTGGTGTTAGAGTGATCAGATATATGGGGATCAAGGATTATTTTTGCACGCCTTTTAATGTTGCTTCAGAACAGTGTGCAGTATTTGTGCCGATCCAGTGTACAAGTGTAGGCACTTAAGAACTATAGAATGCAGCTGTACCTGTGGGCTAAGGATGTATACACTCCTATGTCGTTTGTTGTATAGAAAGCCTGTTTAAAGATCATCTGATATTGTGTGGATCTGTTATGTCCAGGATGTCTTAATCGACTGTGAAAGAAAGTTTTGCACTAAAGATGCATCTCTACAGAACTGTTTGTTTTACATTATATCTTCTCTTTCTAGGCAGCTGCCTATTATAGATGTGCGGCTGAGGCAGGTCACAACCTAGCGCAGTACAGGTATGCAAAGTACCTTTTAAGTCCAAAGCATGAAAAGCTTGCTGAAGATGTATACAAGGCAGTAACACTCCTGCAACAAGCAGCAAAGGCTGGACTCCCTGAGGTAAGAGCTTGATACTTTTTCATAGTCATATCTAAAATAATATTTATTTTGATTTTTGCTTACCAAATTTGACTGATTGAGTTTATTTAAAAAAAACATTTTCATAGGAGGCTATGGAGAAAAGCTCCATCGTATTACAGAAAAAAATGACCAAATCTCCAGAAGGGCAAATCTCATTTTTTTACAAGGGGGGAAAGCCACCCACACACACCTGAACTGATATATACCAACTCCAAGATCACCATGCCTCAGGGAAAAGGGACTATCCCAACAAATGGCCACCTTGGAGTTAGTATATATGTAAGTCCATTTTCTTGGCTGTTCAGTCTCCATGTTTCGGGACTCAGTATAGCAGGTCCCAACATGTTAAATGGTAACTAATAAAGACAACTATTGCACCATTAAAAATACTTGTGCACTTTGTAGATGTTGAACATTGAGCATTTAAAGATGTGTATTAGTCTGTTTCAAAAAGAAATAGAAGTGAGGGAAGGAATGTTGTAGTGCAGAAAATGGTAATAACGTAGTTAAGATGTGAGGTATCAAGCAGGTTCAGAAGCAATTATATATGCATATCTGATGGTTTATATCAGAAGTACATAGGTGGAGGTGGGCAGACAGTGTCACAAAACTATGTACATGGCTGGGAGATATGGGACATAAGATTCTGAATGAAGAGAAATGTTTTTTGATATTACAAGCTGAAGATTACAGTAGCATTTATCCCAGAGTGGTACAGGAGCAGATCCATTAATTAGGTGAAGTTTTATTTGCATTTTAAATGAGCTGTACATTCTGAATGGATTGCAGTAGTGGTGGGATGTGGTTCCATAGTTTAGCTACACTTATAGAGAGTCACCTACAGTACAAGATGATTTGGTTCTAGTGATTAGTGTTTTTTTCCTCTAGTGAGTAAAATTCTGTTGTACGAACAGTGTTGTATCAAGTTGTTATGGGCTGGACAATTTTCTGGCTTGGAATGAAGTCTTGGGTATTGTAGTTTGCCTAGAAAGAGCTTGGTGATTTGGTAGTTCTAACGAGTTTAATTCTTTCAGTACTAGGCAGTAGGGTAATGTGAATGCCATGGTGGAGTTATGGTTAAAGTGGTAGCAATAAAGGAGCTGCTACGGATATGCTGTCTGGTTCCTAAATATGCTAAGTTGGGCCTGGGTTTGGGTGGATGTCACCGCTATGTTCTGTGGTTAGGGGAATGTGTTGGTACACATTCAGGTATTCTTGCTTGATTTTATGGTTAATTCCTGCTGGAAAAAGTACTGTGGTATACTCGGAGATTACATAGTAATCCCCAGTGGAAACAATTAGCCCACAGTATAAACTGCTAGTTGCCACAATAAGCTGCAAGCAGTGATCAAAAAATGCTGTAAAGTCAGCAGAGACTAAGGTGAAGACCGGGAAGTTAACTGGAGAGAAACCGTAAGTGTTCAAGGAAATAAACAGGGTTTTAGCACATCAGTAAGACGAAGAAATAGACAAACTTGAAAATAATGGCAGTGCCTCAGAAGAGCACATGTAGAGCCAGATATCTAGCCGAGCCAGGTATGGCTGTAAGGTATATAAGGAAACCTGGTGGTGGAATGCAGAAGTTCAGGAGTTCATCAAAAGAAAGGAGGAGTGGACGAAGAAATGGGAAAATGAAAAGATGGACCACACTAAGAATGAATAGTGGCTGGCTAACAGAGGTTATAAGAGTAGTTGCAGTAGCAAAGACCAAGGCATCAGAGGCACTCTGCCAGCTACTTGAAAGTGACTCTGCAAATGGCACAATAAACTCTACCAGGTCACAAGGCAAAAGTAAGTAATAGAAGATAGTCATCAAACACCCTTCCATGCCATCTACAGCCCTGCTCACTGTTGTGCAGGACATCAAAAGCAGATAGCAAGAGCACTGCCAGAAGCTTCTGAATGAAGAAGACCCCACAGAAGCTGTTCTACTTCAGATCCAGCCTACAATGAAAGAACAGAAGTCCACCCTAGTAGAAGTAAGAACAGCACTAAGGAAAATGAAGTCAGAGAAAGCAGTTGGTTCAGTTGAGGTTACAACGGATATGATCAAGATGTTGGGTGAGTTATAAGAGAAATAGTGGGTACTTATAGCAGTATGCAGAGAAAGACATGTCCCAGTTAACTGGAAAATAAACATTCTAGTGCCAGTGTAGAGAAACAAAGGGGACATTCCCAACTGAGCAGTAATGAGGTATCCGTCTTCTGTCACACTGTATATAAGGCATTGAGACGGTGATTGAGAAATACACAGAGCAGTAAAAAGTGAGACGGCAGTTGAAAAGTTAACATTCAGATCAGGATGCAGTACAACCAAAACAATGTTCCCAGGGAGACATTTAGCTGAGAAGACTTCAGAGATTAGGACAGAGTCCAATTGAGCATTCCTTGACTTGAACAAAGTGTATGACAGGGTCCCAAGACCTTTGGACAGTCATGTAGTAGTTCAAAATCCAAGAAACATTGGTAGAATTAGTGCAGGGCTATATACAAGGACCCAGAGACATAAATGTGAACAGTATTTAGATTCACAGCTGTGTTCCCAGTGGGAGTGGGAGCCCCTGTTGCAGCTGTAAGCCCACTGCTGTTCGCAGTGATAATGGACTACATTAGCAAATGGTTTGGAGGGAATAGCTCAAAAAAGCTGCTGTATGCAGATGATGTGGCATTACAGACAGACTCTGAACAAGAACTTCAACAAATGACAGATGAATGAAATGCAAAACTGTAGACATATAAGATGAAACGGAGTACAAATAGAGCACTTCTAATGACAACAAGTAGGAAAAATCTGAACAGTTTGAAAATTGAGATAAAAAGAAAAATCATGGAACATGTTAACAGTTTCAAGTATGTATGAGGGGATAATTGAGGAGAAGGGAAATCTGAATGAGACAGTCATCGCTAGAATCAGAGGTCTTTTAGCCAATTGGCACAGTCACAAGAGTGTCAGGGTAGTGCATGACAAAAGAATTCCAAAGACGTGGGTGTACTAAATTGGTGCAACCAGTGATAATATATTGTACAGAAACTTGGCAATGAAAGCAGAGCTAGAAGTGATGGAGATGAAGTGCCTGAGATGGATAGTTGGATACACACAATGGGATACACAAAGACGCAAGGACAGTCAAAGCAGACGCTCGAGTAGCTGCTTGCAGAGAAGGTCAGTGAGAAAAGATTACTGTAGTTTGTTCACATGTGCAAGAATGCAAAGGACAGTCTAGTAAAGAACTTGGACAGACAGGAAGAAATACCAGAAGAAACACCCTCTCCAACAAAGTGATGGATAGATTGTATCAGAGAAGACCTGTGATAGTTAGGCATAACTGTTGAAGAAGGTTGGAGAGTGTTGTTGAATCGAGACAGATGGTGACAGTTGATGCGACAGCCCAACCCCATGTAGAAAAATGTGAAGAAGAGGATTGATAATGATGAAGATGACCCAGCTTGTGAATAGATGGCTGTTGCTTTTGATAATGTTACATGAACAAGAGGAGAAGGTAAACACTTGCACCACACCACACCACACTCATCACAGTCTCACTAAATCTACACCACCAAAATCCATACATAGAAACACAAAAGCATTCGCGGAGGCTCTCAATAATAATCTGCTCATCCAACAGAGACCTCCAAAGCAGAAATGCAAGCAACCTCCACCCCCCAACACAACCCAAATGGCACATAGCCCACAGACTCAGTGTGCCACTCAACCGCAGCCCATAAGGCAAAACAACATACCCAATACACTAGTCGTAGGTAACTCTATAGTCAGGCACACTGATATCCCCACTCACCAGGCTAAACAAGGAGAAGGTTACTGTCAGCTGCCTGTCAGGTGCCAGGATCCACCACATAACCCACGCATTCAGGTCACTCCACAACAAGTACAAATATGACTCTGTCATTGTCCATGTTGGTGTGAACGACCTGAGATGTACCTCCCTGGACTACAGGAAAAGAGACATGGAAGAGCTCTCCAATCTTGTAGCCCAGGCAGGTATGACCCTAGCCCTGAGTAGCATTCTGCCATCACCCAGAATGATACCGCAGTACAAGGACAAAATGATTGACTTCAACAATTGGCTAAGCTTCTGGTGTCATTCTATAGGGATCCAGTACCGGTCTGCCTGGGATGACATGGTCGACAGACCACGATGCTTTGCCAGAGATGGCCTGCTCCTGTCACCCCTGGGATTCCTGATACTGGCTAAGGTTCTTGCCTCCCCTATAGTGCCTTTTTTAGGCAAGGTTCAAATGACAAATTCACCACCATAACATGAACAGGCAAGCAAAAACTGAGGGTGATGCTACTCAATGCTAGAAGTCAAAATCTCAAAATGCATTCACTCGAGGCACTCCTTAAAATGGAGAACATCGATATCTGTACCGTGACTGAGACCTGGTTCAAGGCTCCAGAGAGCAGCCCTGCACTACCAGGCTATAACTCATACCACACTTTTCAGCCATGTAACCTGGACCGGAACACTAAAGGTGGAGTTGTGTCCATATTCATTAAGGATATCCACACCTCTAGGCTAGTTGCTCAGCATAATGCATCCGAGGTTATCCAAGTGCAACTAACTCTGGGCAAAACTGCAATCCAAATTGTAGCTTGCTACAGATCCCCCACCATGCCCCAGGATTCCCACTCCTCTTTTCTTGATGTACTGGATAATATTAGGGTTCAACCAAACATCCTAATAATGGGCGATTTCAACTACCACACCATTAACTGGGAAAACTACTCATGTACCAACTCCTTAGCTCAGCGCTTTCTGGAATTCATAAACTCCAATGCCCTGGATCAACTTATCCACACCCTCACCAGTGGTGACAATATCCTAGAGCTAGTCATTACCAACATGAGTGACTGGTGTTCCACACTTGAAGTCAACGTCTCATTGGTCCAATCCGACAATAAGCTAATCACCTTAGATATCCACATCCTGCCCCCACCCCCATTAAGTAAACCACGGTAAAAAATTTCTCCAAAGCCAACTTCATGCTTCTTAAGACAGAAGTGGTGAACTTCATGACACCCATGCAGATGGAACAATACAGTTACGACTACTGAATCCTATGCAGTTGCACTTTATAAGCACTTGCACGAGTGCATGGATCGTGCTATCCCAAACAGAACCAAGACACTATCCTCCAAAAAAAGGAAGCCAATCTGGTGGTCCCCTGCTATAAACAAACTATACAACAGAAGAAAGAAACTGTTGCAAAAGAGAGTAAAATCCCATGAGTGGAGGAGCTCCCTGGTCAGCCTCAGTAAGAAGCTGCGATCCCTGATAAAATCCTCCAAAGCTAGTTATGAAAACAAATTGACACTGATTCTAAAGACAACCACAAAGCATTCTATAGCTATGTCAAGAATCTCAATGGCAACACTCAGATCTGCTCTGAGTTACAGCACAATGGCACTAAATGTACAGACCCAACTGATATTGCCAACATCCTGGCAGATAGGTTCACTGCTAACTTTACCCCACTCTCACCCCCTAAAGGGCCCATCTCTATACCAGGAGAATGCAAAGTTCCTGTAATCACGGCTGCACAGGTAAAAACCTCACTCTCCAAAGCCAAGAACACAGCATCCATGGGACCAGACAGCATCCCAGTCTGCGTTCTACATGAACTACAGAACGAACTGGCACACCACCAAAGTACCATGTTCAATCATAGCCTCACCTCAGGCTTTGTGCCCGCTGAATGGCACACAGCAACGGTTATCCCACTCCACAAGGGGGGAGCCACCACGGACCCCGGGAACTACCGCCCATTAGCCTGATGAGCCTGGTCTGCAAGGCCATGGAACGTATCATCATGAACTTATAAACAAAGACACTGGTAATCTCCAGACTCTGGACCCCACCCAGTTTGGGATTGTAAAAGGCAGATCACATCTCCTAAACCTGATAGACTTTGAAGCAGTCACCAAAGCCGTAGACGAGGGTAAGGTGGTTCACACAGTCTATCTAGATCTTGCCAAGGCTTTCAACACCATCCCCCACTCTGGAGTTATAGATAAACTCACTAAAGTAGGTATAAATCGTTATATCACAAGATGGGTTGCCAACTGGCTCACTGACGGAACCCACACTGTGAAAGTAGCAGACTCCAAATCCGACTTCAGACCAGTGGCAAGTGGAGTACCACAGGGTTCAGTCCTGGGTCCTCTCCTGTTTGGTATCTACTTCTCTGAAGTACAGGCTAACACAGCAGGTCTTTGGCTAACAAAGTTCGCAGATGACTGAAAACTAGGAGCCATAATCGAAACTCCTAACGATGTGGACATCCTACAAAAGGGCTTCACTGAGACAGATGCCTGGTGTCAAAGCCATGGCCTCAAGCTCAATGCCAAAAAGTGCATTGTCATCCCCTTTGGTAAAAACTCTGTACCTATGAACTACAACATAGGCGGTAGTATACTTAACACCAAAAGTGTGATAAGAGACCTTAGGACATAGGTGGACAGTAGTCTCTCCTTTGATAATCACATCGCCACAGTAGTCAGGAAATCCTTCTACGTGGCACACCTCATCACAAAAGGTTTCTCATCCAGAAAAAAAGAGGTCATTGTCCCCCTCTACTCATCACTCATTAGACCCATTATAGAGTACAACGCCCCTTTTGGTATGTACCTCACAAGACATCTACAACAACTGGAAAGGCCGCAGAAATACCTCATAAAGAGGATTACCAGCCTCAAACAGATGCCCTACGCAGACCGTCTCAAAAAACTCCAGCTTTACTCTGTCGCATATCGCCTACTCAGAAGTGATCTCTGCCTAACATACAAAGCTATGTCAAACCCAGAGCTGTTGGCCATGCTCCACTGAAAGAATTCCCAATCCCTCCGAGCTACACGCTCTAGGGACCTAAACCTTATCACCACAATAAACAGAACATGCCAGAGGGATAGATTCCTGTCCCAGAGACTTCCAGAGACTTCCCATACTCTGGAATAAACTACCTATCTATATGAAACAAAGCTTCTCATTAGCACTCTTCAAGAAAAATTTTGATTGGAAGGGAAATAGGAAATTCACCCCGGGGATCACTTCAGTGTCTCTGCTTGACAGTGGCACAGGAAAATAATTTTCTTGGGTGGCAAAAGCCAGGGTACCTTATTGGCTTGGCTTGTATAGGTCCCAGGGCCGATAGCCTAGTACCTACCTATGAACAGTAGACTGTATGAGGGCTGATATAGATAAAGTGTGACTAGTAGATGAGATGTGGAGGCATTTTGCATGGAGGACACAAAGTAAGAATTTTGCTGGAGTTGTGATTGTAATTGAGACATTAAGTGTGCAAGTAGGAGAGACACTAGTATAAGGAAGCATAGGAGAAATGTTTGTGTATTTTAAAAATAGAGGGGTTTAAATAATAAACAGTGAGGCTGGACTCGAGATAGAAAGTAGTGATGATATTCAGGTTCATGTGGAGCAGCAGTGCACAGCTGCAACTGTTTTTGTTCCATAACAATTTTCACTGCATTATTATAAAAACATCCTCTGCTGTTATTCCTGTATTCATGTTTGAGATAAACTGGTTAACATATAAAATTATGTAGAATGCACGTAGACCAACTGATTTTTGTGGTATATAATTTGTCTGCTTTCTATAGTTTGAGCAGAATATCCTATATTTTCTTTTTTCCCCACTTAATTTCATTATACTGCTCAGCCGACCCTGATATATTGCATGCCCGTGTCATTATACTGCTCAGCCGACCCTGATGTATTGCATGCCCGTGTCATTATACTGCTCAGCCGACCCTGATATATTGCATGCCCGTGTCATTATACTGCTCAGCCGACCCTGATGTATTGCATGCCCGTGTCATTATACTGCTCAGCCGACCCTGATATATTGCATGCCCGTGTCATTATACTGCTCAGCCGACCCTGATGTATTGCATGCCCGTGTCATTATACTGCTCAGCCGACCCTGATGTATTGCATGCCAGTGTCATACTGCTCAGCCGACCCTGATGTATTGCATGCCCGTGTCATTATACTGCTCAGCCGACCCTGATGTATTGCATGCCCGTGTCATTATACTGCTCAGCCGACCCTGATGTATTGCATGCCCGTGTCATTATACTGCTCAGCCGACCCTGATGTATCGCATGCCCGTGTCATTATACTGCTCAGCCGACCCTGATGTATCGCATGCCCGTGTCATTATACTGCTCAGCCGACCCTGATGTATTGCATGCCCTTGTCATTATACTGCTCAGCCGACCCTGATATTTTGCATGCCCGTGTCATTATACTGCTCAGCCGACCCTGATATATTGCATGCCCGTGTCATTATACTGCTCAGCCGACCCTGATGTATTGCATGCCCGTGTCATTATACTGCTCAGCCGACCCTGATGTATCGCATGCCCGTGTCATTATACTGCTCAGCTGACCCTGATGTATTGCATGCCCGTGTCATTATACTGCTCAGCCGACCCTGATGTATCGCATGCCCGTGTCATTATACTGCTCAGCCGACCCTGATGTATTGCATGCCCGTGTCATTATACTGCTCAGCCGACCCTGATGTATTGCATGCCCGTGTCATTATACTGCTCAGCCGACCCTGATGTATTGCATGCCCGTGTCATTATACTGCTCAGCCGACCCTGATGTATTGCATGCCCGTGTCATTATACTGCTCAGCCGACCCTGATGTATTGCATGCCCGTGTGATTTCTTGGCTGTGATCATTACCATTCACTGCAGTCCTGTTTGTTTTGTCTGTAATTATTTCATTGTAACTTTTTAAATTTTCTTTACATTAGACTTATACAACAGTACTCAGCATTTGGTTTGTGACAATGATATTATGTTCGTGATCTTGAGAAATATGTTATATGTGTTTGAGGCTTAGCGATGTTGCTTGCACCAACAGTGAGTGAGGCAGGGAAGGCGTAGTTGACGGGAGACTTGGTATGGAGTACAAGGAACAGGGATTATACACTAGATTTTCCTGATTCTTTGACTAAAAGCTATGCACATCACGTCATTCCCTTACAGCACTCCTGACCCAGCCTGCTGTGAGACTGTACCAGAGTGCATCCCCCTACATGCACATCATACCATCCTGTTACCGCACTCCTGTCCCAGCCTCCAGGGAGACTCTACCAGAGCACAACCCCCCCAAATGCACATCACATCATCCCATTACAGCACTCCTGACCCAGCCTCCAGTGAGACTGTACCAGAGTGCATTCCCCACATGCACATCCTACCATCCCATTACAGCAGTCCTATCCCAGCTTCCAGTGAGACTGTACCAGAGGGCATCCCCATAGTTCGCAGCCCCTGATACCCACTACTACAGATTCGCAGGCCTCTACTGAGACCCATTCGGAGTCTGGTCTGCCGCGAGATGTTTCTTCGACTATGGAACCTGTGGTTGTCTCCACCTTGGATGGGTCCAGAGCCGCTGTGCAGGCACCAGCTTCTAAGGGTGTATTCAGGCCTACAAACTTTCATATTAAACCGACGGCTTCATTTCCAGCTAGAAATACAGAATTCCTCAGGCCTAAAACTCGCACTACACCTAGAAAACCGATGACCAAACCGCATACTCAGGCCCATATGCCTCAAAAACAAATGCTTAGAATGGCTGAAGACCATATTACCTTAATTAGGGGAAGCCAGCCTTCCCCCTCTGAGACCTAGAACTGAATTTCTTTCGGATTCTTCTGATCAGGAATCTGATATCTCTACTCCTAACTACCAGGATTTACCCTTATCTACTTATGAGTATTCCGATGCAGAGGACTCCATTCCTTCTGCTTCCCCTACCAGAATATTTTTCTTTTGGTGAAACCTTGCATACCCTTAGGGAGCATTTCCTCTGGGAAAGCCAGGACTATTCTGAGTCCAAAAAGAGTCTTAGGGAAGTTTTAGTCCTGCTCTAGCTATCCCTCCTGTTCTGGCAATTGTAGATGATGTTTTCTTGGAATCTAGCCCTACCCCAGACACTTTACCTCAAGCTCACAGGAAATCTGACAGGTGCTACAGAGTACCTGACTCTCACAAGTTCCTCTTCAAGAATCCTACTGCAGCTCCAGAGACCATTTCCCAAGGACCAAAAAGGCATTAAGGCTACTACTGCCAAAAATCCTACCTTCTGATAGGGACTCTAGAGTGTTAGACAGATGGGTTAAGAAGGTATACACTTCTGCTACTTTGACCATTAGGGCTTTAAATTGCCAGTTTCATATGTTAAAGTATCAGCAGCATATTATGGGACTACTTAAACAGAAAATTATGTTGATTCCTGACTGTGCTGAACACAAAGAGTTGCAAGATTTAATGCATTCTGCTGAACAAGTTGGTAAACATACTTTGTAATGTGGTTTTGATGCTTTAGAAGCATCTTGCAGGGCTGCTGTCACTGAGTCTGTACTTAGAAGGCATGCTTGGCTTAAGGAGCAAAACTTGCCAGATTACTGGATGCACCCTTACACCAAGAGCGCCTTTTTGGCAACAAAGCAGAAGAAGTCCTCAAAAGGATGGAGGAAAAAGCTAAAACTATGCAAACTGTTAGATTTTCTCCAAGTACAGCCTCCCAGATTCAGTAGACATTGGCCTTCAAAGAACTGGTCCTTTCCAGTCCCTTCCTGGCCTTCTCAGTCAAAACCCAGGAACAGCAGACTACCAAGACTTCAGTCTCCAGCTATGCACAGATCTAAACAGTGGGGGACTCCGACTTCCAAAGCAGGGAGTAGTAAGCCACCCCCCCTACGGAAAAATAGCACAATGACTTAACCTTTACCCTTCCAAGCCCTGCTGAACTACCTGCTCCCCTAGGAGGAAAGCTCACCCTGCATGCAAAAAACTGGGAACTCATTACCCAGGGCAAATGGGTTTTGAACATAGTCTCTTGAGGATACAGATTCCACTTCCGCACACTACCAACCCCAAATGGTTGGCCAGACCTCCCACCAAATCAGTGGGCGGAGGCCCAAAAACAGGTTCTCTTTCAGTATCAGGGCTATTCAACCTGTCCCAGCAGAACAAAGGGGACAAGGTTTTTATTCTAGACTTTTCCTGGTACCCAGAAAAGAAAACTCCTGGCGTTTTATCCTGGACCTCTCTATTCTCAACACCTTTCTGGTGATTCCAAAATTCAAAATGCTAACTCTTCAACAGCTTCTTTCTATGCTAGCCAAGGATACCTGGCTGGTAACCCTAGACTTAAAGGAAGCTTACCTGCACATCCCAATAAGGGAATCCTACAGACAATACGTATGTTTCAGGGCGGGCTCCATGCATTTTCAGTTCTCTGCACTTCCCTTTGGCTTATCTACTGCGCCCAGGGTGTTCACAAAGTGTCTAGTTCCAGCAATTGCATTTTGCAGGCAGAGAAATATTCAGATTTACCTGTACTTGGACAATTGTCTGATTCAGGCAGAAAGTCAGGACTTGCTATTACAACACCTGGCATTTGTAAAGAAACTTCCAACTTCTCTGGGATACACCATCAACGAAAAGAAATCACACCTAGTACCCTGCCAACAGATTGTATTCCTGGGAGCTAACTTGAACACAACTTCCCAGATGGCATTCCTCACTCCAGAGAAACAAGTTTATTTGACAACCTACTTCAAACTATTGGCCACAAAATCCCAGCTGTCTGCAAGGAAAATACTTCAAGCTCTGGGGTTCATGGCCTCTTGTATTTTGCTAATTCCATGTGCAAGACTGCATATGAGGAAAATTTAACGGTATGTAAAAAGTCTATGGTGTCAACATTCTCAGGACCTGGAAACGATTCCTATCATTCCTTGTCTAAGGACAGAGTTCCTTTGGTGGGCAGAGGCCTGCTACCACACCAAGGGACTCCCTTTCACTCTACCCCCTGCCGCCCAAACCCTAACAACAGACGCATCAGACTATGCATGGGGGGCTCACATGGCAGGGCAGTGCATTCAGGGCAAATGGAACCCAAAGCAGATGCGCCTGCATATCAATAAAAAGAAGTGTTAGCGCTACAAAATGCCCAGCTCGGACAGCCTTCAAAGGCCGCATTCTTCCAGGACAACTATTGGCAAAGACAGACAACACCACAGTTATGTGGTACATAAACACGCAGGGGGGTACCCACTCATACCCTCTCTGCAGACTAGCCATGGCTGTGTAGAACAAAGCCTTGAGCTACCAAGTGCACCTACAAGTTCACTTCCTGCCAGGCAAGCTAAATTCACTGGCAGACGACTTAAGCAGAAATCTCATGGACCCACACGAATGGAAACTAGAACCCAACATATTCAAGCTCTTGAGGAAAAAATGGGGGACTTCAGAGGTGGAACTGTTTGCCTCCTCTCAGAACTACCAACTGAACAAATTCTGCACCAGAACTCACCATGGTCAAGCTTGGAAAGTGGATGCCCTGTCCTTTACCTGGGAAAACCTCTCTGTTTATGCCTTTCCCCCTCTGCCTCTCCTCTCGAAGGTTCTACTAAAGATCAAACAGGACAAGCCAAGGACAATGCTGATCACACCAGACTGGCCACACCAGCATTGGTACCCCCTTTTGCGCAGTCTGACACTGCTGCAACCATGGCACCTGCCTCAGACCCCTTCCCTGTTGTCCCAGCAGGCGGGCCAGATTCTGCACCCTCAACTTCAAACCCTGAACCTTGCAGCCTGGCTAATTCCATGAGCTCTCTTCTAGCATCCCTCAGTAAACAGGTGCAGGATGTCATTCTGGAGGCAAGGAGGCCTAGTACTAGAAAATCCTATGCTAAAAAGTGGAAAAGATACTATTCCTGGAGCCAGGCTCAGGGGATGGGCATAGTGGTGCCCAGCTTACCTCATATTCTAGATTATTTAACAGAAATGCTCCACAAGGGTCTATCTTTCTCATCAGTTAAGATTCATGCCTGTGCCATTTCAGCACATTGTAATACTGAGCCACACCTCTTCTCACATCCCTTGCCAAAACAATTCCTTAGAGGGGCCAAAAATTTAAGACCCCCCCCAGGAGAGCTCCCACTCCAGCCTGGGACCTTAACTTTGTATTGGAAAAGCTCACTCTTCCCCTCCCCTTTGAACCAGCTGCTACAGCAGACTTGAAATTCCTTTCTTGGAAAACAGCCTTACTTCTAGCTATCACTTCAGCAAGAAGAGAGTCTGAACTACAGGCCCTCATGGCAGTGGAAACCTTCATTATGCGGACAGGATTTCCCTCAGGACTAATCCATCCTTTATGGCCAAGGTGGTGTCTAGTGTGGCCCTAAAACCAGTCCATTCATTTGACTACTTTTTTCTGTAATCTTCAAAATAAAGGGGAAAGGATACTGCATTCTCTGGACATGCACAGACAACTTAGATTCTATTTGGACAGGACTAAGCCTCTCAGAAAATCTGACCAGCTGCTAGTTAGCTTTGTTGCAGGGGGAGAAGGGAAGGCCATTTCAAAGCAAACCATTTCCAAATGGATACCCCATTGCATTAATTTCAGCTACAAGCACCATGGAAAACCTACCCCACAGGGGGATAAGATCACATTCCATCAGGGCTGCATCTACCTCTACGGCATTTCTCAGAGGAGTCCCTACCAGGGACATCCTGGAAGCTGCTACCTGGAGCTCTGTACATACCTTCACCAAGCATTACCACCTGCCTATCTTTTCTAAATCCAGAGCTGGATTTGCCACAGCAGTCTTACAGGGCCTAATTGCTGACCCTAATGCTCTTTAACTACCTCCACCCTTCCTTAGCTTTGGGAATCAACCCAAATGTGATGACTGCAACAGTGAAACACGAAGAACATAGTACAGTTGTGTACACTTACCATAAATTTAGATGTTCGAGTGTATTCACTGTTGCGGTCCTGGTTACCCTCCCTCCAGCCCCCTGACTTCTCTTGGCTCTACATTTCCTTTTTCTTTGGCATATATTATATCATGTGTATTTGCTTTTTGCTGGGGATGTACCATACCATATAATTGCTTCCTATTGTGGGGGCACCTGACATCTGGGGCAAGAAAAACTGATGTAATGGCGTCAGCTGCATGTTTTGTACCTCTGACAACCTGACATCATGGAAGAAGCGACAGCATCCAACGCAGAAATCCGAAGACTCTGATATTCAGGCCAGCTGAGGGCTTCCTGCAGGCAGATAACCCAAATGTGATGACTGCAACAGTGAATACACTCGGACATCTACATTTATGTTAAGTGTACACAACTGTACTTTACCCTACTCCTGTCCCAGCCTCCTGTGAGACTCTACCAAAGTGCATCCCCCTACATGCACATCACACTATCCTGTTACAGCACTCCTGTCCCAGCTTGCAGTGAGACTGTACCAGAGCGCACCCTCCCGCATGCACATCACACCATTTTGTTACAGCACTCCTGACCGTGTCTCCAGAGAGACTCTACCAGAGCACAACCCTCCACATGCACATCACATCATCCCATTACAGCACTCAGGACCCAGCCTCCAGTGAGACTGTACCAGAGGGCATCCCCTCACATGCACATCACATCATTCCACTATAGCACTCCTCACCCAGCCTCCAGTGAAACTGTACCAGATCGCATCCCCTCACATGCACATCATATCATCCTGTTCCAGCACTCCTGACCCAGCCTCCAGTTAGACTCTGCCAGAGTGCATCCCCCCAGAAGAAGAATTATTACACACTCAATCCCATTTTTCCTACCCAGCCCTTCATTTAGCTGGGCGTGTCACCTAATGCCTGCAGGCAGGAACAAAATGTCTGTGCTGGTACTCCATCTGGTGTTGTGTATCTTCAAAAGAGTTATGGTATGTTCTCCTGTAATTCATTTCATGTATTTATTTTTGTGACACTACTTTAGTTAAAATTTTGCTTCACGTTTTACAGATTTTACAAGTACAGATGTCACAGTTACTTGTGCTGACTTGTGAGCTGTTGTGCATTACACAGATTTTACAAGTACAGGTGTCACAGTTATTCATGCTTGCCTGTGAGCTGCTGCGCTCTGTGCAGATGTTACAAGTACAGGTGCCACAGTTATTTGTTTAACTGTCAGCTGCTGCGTTCTGTGCAGATGTTATAAGTACAGGTGCCACAGTTATTTATGCTTGCTTGTGAGCTGTGCAGATGTTACAAGCATAGGTGTCACATTTATTTATGCTTGCTTGTGAGCTGCTGCGCACTGTGCAAATGTTACAAGTACAGGCGCCATAGTTACTTGTGCTAACTTGTGAGCTACTGCGCACTGTGCAGATGTTACAAGTACAGGTGCCATAGTTACTTGTGCTAACTTGCGAGCTGCTGCGCACTGTGCAGATGTTACAAGTACAGGTGAAATAGTTACTTGTGCTGACTTGCGAGCTGCTGCGCACTGTGCAGATGTTACAAGTACAGGTGCCATAGTTACTTGTGCTAACTATGAAGTTGCTGCGCTGTGCAGATGTTACAAGTACAGGTGCCATAGTTACTTGTGCTAACTTGCGAGCTGCTGCGCACTGTGCAGATGTTACAAGTACAGGTGCCATAGTTACTTGTGCTAACTTGCGAGCTGCTGCGCACTGTGCAGATGTTACAAGTACAGGTGCCATAGTTACTTGTGCTAACTGAGCTGCTGCGCACTGTGCAGATGTTACAAGTACAGGTGCCATAGTTACTTGTGCTAACTTGCGAGCTGCTGCGCACTGTGCAGATATTACAAGTACAGGTGCCATAGTTACTTGTGCTGACTTGCGAGCTGCTGCGCACCGTGCAGATGTTACAAGTGCATGTGCCATAGTTACTTTTGCTAACTTGCGAGCTGCTGCGCACTGTGCAGATGTTACAAGTACAGGCGCCATAGTTACTTGTGCTGACTTGTGAGCTGCTGCGCACTGTGCAGATGTTACAAGCACAGGTGACATAGTTACTTGTGCTTACTCGTGAGCTGCTGAGCACTGTGCAGATGTTACAAGTGCATGTGCCATAGTTACTTGTGCTAACTTGCGAGCTGCTGCGCACTGTGCAGATGTTACAAGTACAGGTGCCGTAGTTACTTGTGCTTACTCGTGAGCTGCTGAGCACTGTGCAGATGTTACAAGTACAGGTGCCATAGTTACTTGTGCTGACTTGTGAGCTGCTGCACACTGTGCAGATGTTACAAGTACAAGTGCCATAGTTACTTGTGCTAACTTGTGAGCACTTTTATAGATCCAGTGATGAAGGTAATACATGTGAGCAGCTGTCTGTACTTCTCTTTTGCCCACTGTGATTTCCCTGTTCAGGATACCCTCTACAAATCCCATTTATATCATTATGAGTACCAATATCATGACCCCCCCCCTCCCGTCTTTTTTTTTTTTTGTTCAATGCCCTTTATTATTCTTATATTAAAAATTACTTAACTAAGGTCGGAAGTGGAGGAGCCAAGCTGTCAATTTCAAAGATTGAAGGGACTGATGCCAATGTCCCGACTGATGGATTAGCAAGTCCGGAATCAGGTCTAAGGTCCACGGATCGTCCACTGCATGCTTCTTCAGGTAAGGAAACCATATCTGACGAGGCCAGTATGGGGCAATCAGAATCATTGAAGACCCCAGTTGAGAAGCTTTTGAATAACTTTGGGAAGAAGTGGAATTGGAGGAAAGGCATAAAGTAGCCCTGTTGGCCAAGGTTGTGCAAGAGCATCCATGGCTGGTACTTCCTGATGTGGGATCAAGGAGAAGAACCTTTGGCACTTGGTGTTTTGTGGAGTTGCAAATAGGTCGCAGCACGGCCCCCATCTCTTGAAAACCTGGGCTGCTACTGCGGTTTAGAGACCACTCGTGAGGAGAGAGAATTGTCCTGCTTAATTTGTCCGCCAATACATTTGACTTTCCCGGGATGTGGGTCGCTACCAAGAAGCGGTTGGTAGCTACAGCCCATTCCCACACTCTCATGGCCTCTGCAAAGTGCGATCTGGTCCCTCCTTGTTTGTTCAGATACCAGACCACCGACATGTTGTCTGTGTGGATGGCGATGATGCCCTGAGGAAGAAACTTGTGTAAGGCCTGTAGGGATAGGAAGTACAGCCCTCATCTCCAATACGTTGATGTGGAGAAGAGCTTCGTCTGGAAGCCAGGAGCCCTGAACTAGCCTGCCCAGACAATGCCCCCCCCACCCTATCTGGGAGGCATCTGTCGTCAGGGTAACCACTGGAGGGAGAACAAAGGGTTTTCCTTGATCCAAGTTGGATGTCTGAAGCCACCAGCGAAGGTCCCTTTGCATATTTCCGTAATCATGATGTGATGATTGAGGGGAAGATCCTGAAAGG
Source organism: Protopterus annectens (assembly GCF_019279795.1). Lineage (NCBI taxonomy): Eukaryota > Metazoa > Chordata > Ceratodontiformes > Protopteridae > Protopterus > Protopterus annectens. The sequence goes on along the minus strand of NC_056747.1, from coordinate 21,373,619 downwards.
ACCATTGAGTTGACAAGAGCCACTGAAGAATCCTCATGTGTAATCTTGCTAGAGGAACTAAAAGAACCGTGGCAGACATTGAGCCTAAAACCTGTAGAACCATCCTGGCTGGGGCTTTGGATCTCGAGATCAGAGCTTGAACTTGGCCCTGTAAAGTTCGGATCCTTTCGCCAGGAAGAAAGACGCATCAATCTTGAGTCTATCTCTGCTCCTATAAACTTTATCGTTGAGAGGGCAGCAAGACAGACTTTGACCAATTGAATGTAATCCCCAGGGAAACACCCAGGAGATGGTGGCTTTGAGGTTGTCCATTAGTAGATGCCTGGTGGTGGCAGTCAGGAGCCAGTCGTGAGATAGGGAAACACTTGGAATCCAAGACTTCTCAGGTGAGCCGTCACTACTGCCAAACACTTGGTGAACACCCTGGGGCTGTGGTGAGACCAAAGGGCAGAGCAAAATTGGTAATGACTGACTCCCAGGCTGAAGCGCAGATACCTTCTGGACGCCTGATGTATCGGTATGTGATAATAGGCGTCCTTGAGGTCTATGGAGCACATCCAAACATCCTTCTCCAATAATGGGAGAATGGATTGTAACGTGACCATTCGAATTTGGATTTTGTGACGGATTGGTTCAGTCTGCTGAGATCAATATTGGCCTCAGGTCCCCTGTCTTTTGGCACTAAAAGAACCTGGAGTAATTTCTGATCCGATCTGGTCTGTAGGGACCGGTTGGATGACTCCTTTTCTAGCAGCTTTAAAGCTTCTGGCTGCTATTTCCCTTTGACTGGGTGGTGGGTCCGGGATTCTCTTGGACGGTGGGGTGAGTATGTGAATGGGATGGTGTAACCTCCGGCAATGATCCGAAGCACCCATCTGTCCTGAGTGATCGACTCCCAGGCTTTTAGGTGCTTGGCAAACGGCACCCGACTGGCTCGGAGCAGCACAGCCGGGCAATCCCTCATGACGTGTGGGAGGCTGAAGAGCCACGAAAGGACTCGGTCTCCAGAATTGCGGGGCCCTCTGCCGCCTCTGGGACGGCGTCTCCCTGAAAAATTTCCCCGTCCTCTGCCTCTGGCGGGGAATCTTCCTGCTGTTGGGAGAAAAACTTGCGAGATTTGCGGAACCACATTTTCCCCCTCCTTTAGCCTTGGGGTAAGGCCGAAGGGAGTGGAATAACGGCACCCACTGGCAGATAAAGTTTTCCCTCTTGCTCACAGCGGGTAAGGGTGTCTTTCACCTTGGGTCCAAACAATGAGGACCCATCAAAGGGAGCGTCGTGAAGGGAAGACTTGAAGGCCTCCATGAAACTGACACAAGCGGAGCCAGGCTTGTCTCACGTGAGCCACGCCTGTGCCTGCCGCTCTACCGCCCCTTCGGCCGCATAGGAAATGAGCCTCATGGACGAGTTAGAAATTGGCGTAAGGATAGCCAACTGAGAGCTAACCGACTGGGCTAGCTGCTCAGGTAGGTTACCGAGAGGAATCTGACAACTCCTTGACCAGATCCCTCTGAAGTCTGGTAAAATGTGCCAAATAATTCAGAGACCTTAAGGTAAAGGCCGCTGAAGTCAGGGTGCGCTTCCGTACCTGTCCATACTCCTAGACTCCTTATTAGGAGGATGGACGGACGTTGAAACCTCTGCCATGTCCTGTTGTGTAGCAGATGCCACCACCATGGCATCTACAGCCACGCCTTTAGTAAGGAACTCCTTCTCGGGGAGCAGACAAAAATTTATTTGGACGAGAAGGGACTGGTTCCACGGTATCTGGATGTTCCCACGCCTTCGACAAACTAAATCCAGAAGCTCGTCAAGGGCGGAGACACCCAGGAGGCGGAGGGCTGAGCTCCAAAGGCCTTGAGGAGCACTGACTCGTCCGCAGAGGGGTTTGGATATCCAGCCGCCTCGTTGTTTGAGGATCTCTAAGATGTCTGCAAATGAGACATCATCCGAGGGCGACTTGGGACCCCTCTGCATCATCCATATCAGTGTCCGATGTAATAGACTCGGGAGTCCACGTGCTTCCTCTTGCACGATCTCTTCCTTGGGGGTTCCTCTGAAGACAACTCCGAAGAACCCTCAGGAGGAGGGGAACCCCACTGGGGTAACCTCAGGCCTCGGGGCTCCGCTGGCTACGGACAGGGAACTGCCAAAGACCCAGTCTCCACGCCCAGGAAGGTGCCGGTAAAGCCGGAGAGATGGCGAAGAGGACTTGGCCAAGGCACTCCTCATGGCCCTGAAAGCCGGACCCCAGAATCCTGGGAGTGTCCGGTCCGGGCCGTGATAGCCGACGGAAGTCCCGCAGCCAAGCACCGAGGGAGGCTCGGAACGGAAAGCATAGGTCCCGAAACACCACCCCCGGGTCCAGCCGAGGAGGTCCGCGAACCAGACTCGGACCCGAAGGCCGGGTTGGAGTAAGGGTCGGAGTCGACCCTGAGATCTCCACCGGCTCCAACAGCACCTGCTCCGGCGGAGTCAAGCAGTCGGAGGAGGAATAGCAATGGGTGGGCCAAGGTCATCGGCTCCGAAGCCAACTGGGTTGGAACCGAAACAAATTTTTGGAAGACTGGGGACTGGAACAGTCTTTGGAGCACCCTGTCTATATCAGAATCTGACATTCTCGAAGACCGAGAGGAAACAGAGCGGGTTAGAAGGCCTCTCCATCGGCCCCAAAGGGCTGGGGACCGGCTCGGCGACTCGATGAGTATCGGCGCCGAGGAATACTCACACCAGATTCCATCGGCGCCGAGGTAGACTTCGGCGCTGAAGAGGAAGTGTCTGGCGGCGACCCTTGTCGGCTCCGAGAGCAGCGGAGCCGAAGGTGACCCGCCTCGATGCCCCAGCCATCGGCTCGAAGCCAGAGGAGTCGATACTGGTGGCATCGAGGCAGACCGTTCCGACCTCGGCTCCAAGTCTTGGAGCCAAGGAGAGGCCTGCTTAAGTCTCTTGGCAGTCGGATCCGGCGGACTTGTCGGAACCAAGCCCTTTTCTTTTGGCCGGAGCAGGAGAGGATGCCAAGGCTTCTTCAAAGGAAGGTTTAATTAACCCTTAAGAATCAATTTATTTTCCTCTCCTGGAGGACCCTTGAGGAAAAAGCGTGACATACGCTGCATGACTCCTGCAAGTGCTTTGCCCCTAGACAATATACACAGAGCGAATGATCGTCTGTGATAGACATTTTGAAGCCACATTTCGAACATTTTTTAAAACCCGAAGGCCTAGGGGTTTGAGACATGATGTTAAACAATTCTAGTAACTTTGACAGGAAAGTAAACAATTATAGCTTTACTGATGATAAATCTAAGCTTACAGATATAGCTTAACGCAAACACTTCCTGTAAATGACAGGGAACTCTAAACAACTAGATTTACTTGAGACCCTGTAAGTTTAAAAGGTTGACAGTCCGGGAAGGCCCTGGATGGAGGGGGGCCGAAAACAAACTCAACCCAATCACACAACAACAGTTTTCACAATCCAAACGTACACAAAAGAGCGATAGCCGTTAAAACAGCTTTTGTGACCAAAAAACAGCAAAAAACTGACAGAAAAGTTAGTTAATAAAAACTACTCAGCCCAGCCAGCTCGAGACCACGTCTTCGCAGGGAAGCGGCAAACGAGATCTGGGGGACTGGTAGTGGTGCATCCTGGGATATAGTAAGCTCAGCCAATAAGAGACTTCGCTCTTTGGCATAAGCGTGCCGAGTCGGAGCCGAGGGATCGGCTCCGAACCCATCAGTCAGAATGTAGGCGAGATAGGATCACATAACATCCTACCCCACAGGGGGATAAGATCACATTCCATCAGGGCTGCATCTACCTCTACGGCATTTCTCAGAGGAGTCCCTACCAGGGACATCCTGGAAGCTGCTACCTGGAGCTCTGTACATACCTTCACCAAGCATTACCACCTGCCTATCTTTTCTAAATCCAGAGCTGGATTTGCCACAGCAGTCTTACAGGGCCTAATTGCTGACCTTAATGCTCTTTAACTACCTCCACCCTTCCTTAGCTTTGGGAATCAACCCAAATTTGATGACTGCAACAGTGAAACACGAAGAACATAGTACAGTTGTGTACACTTACCATAAATTTAGATGTTCGAGTGTATTCACTGTTGCGGTCCTGGTTACCCTCCCTCCAGCCCCCTGACTTCTCTTGGCTCTACATTTCCTTTTTCTTTGGCATATATTATATCATGTGTATTTGCTTTTTGCTGGGGATGTACCATACCATATAATTGCTTCCTATTGTGGGGGCACCTGACATCTGGGGCAAGAAAAACTGATGTAATGGCGTCAGCTGCATGTTTTGTACCTCTGACAACCTGACATCATGGAAGAAGCGACAGCATCCAACGCAGAAATCCGAAGACTCTGATATTCAGGCCAGCTGAGGGCTTCCTGCAGGCAGATAACCCAAATGTGATGACTGCAACAGTGAATACACTCGGACATCTACATTTATGTTAAGTGTACACAACTGTACTTTACCCTACTCCTGTCCCAGCCTCCTGTGAGACTCTACCAAAGTGCATCCCCCCACATGCACATCACACTATCCTGTTACAGCACTCCTGTCCCAGCTTGCAGTGAGACTGTACCAGAGCGCACCCTCCCGCATGCACATCACACCATTTTGTTACAGCACTCCTGACCGTGTCTCCAGAGAGACTCTACCAGAGCACAACCCTCCACATGCACATCACATCATCCCATTACAGCACTCAGGACCCAGCCTCCAGTGAGACTGTACCAGAGGGCATCCCCTCACATGCACATCACATCATTCCACTATAGCACTCCTCACCCAGCCTCCAGTGAAACTGTACCAGATCGCATCCCCTCACATGCACATCATATCATCCTGTTCCAGCACTCCTGACCCAGCCTCCAGTTAGACTCTGCCAGAGTGCATCCCCCCAGAAGAAGAATTATTACACACTCAATCCCATTTTTCCTACCCAGCCCTTCATTTAGCTGGGCGTGTCACCTAATGCCTGCAGGCAGGAACAAAATGTCTGTGCCGGTACTCCATCTGGTGTTGTGTATCTTCAAAAGAGTTATGGTATGTTCTCCTGTAATTCATTTCATGTATTTATTTTTGTGACACTAGTTTAGTTAAAATTTTGCTTCACGTTTTACAGATTTTACAAGTACAGATGTCACAGTTACTTGTGCTGACTTGTGAGCTGTTGTGCATTACACAGATTTTACAAGTACAGGTGTCACAGTTATTCATGCTTGCCTGTGAGCTGCTGCGCTCTGTGCAGATGTTACAAGTACAGGTGTCACAGTTATTTATGTTTGACTGTGAGCTTCTGCACTCTGTGCAGATGTTACAAGTACAGGTGCCACAGTTATTTGTTTAACTGTCAGCTGCTGCGTTCTGTGCAGATGTTATAAGTACAGGTGCCACAGTTATTTATGCTTGCTTGTGAGCTGTGCAGATGTTACAAGCATAGGTGTCACATTTATTTATGCTTGCTTGTGAGCTGCTGCGCACTGTGCAAATGTTACAAGTACAGGCGCCATAGTTACTTGTGCTAACTTGTGAGCTACTGCGCACTGTGCAGATGTTACAAGCACAGGTGACATAGTTACTTGTGCTAACTTGTGAGCTACTGCGCACTGTGCAGATGTTACAAGCACAGGTGCCATAGTTACTTGTGCTGACTTGCGAGCTGCTGCGCACTGTGCAGATGTTACAAGTACAGGTGCCATAGTTACTTGTGCTAACTTGCGAGCTGCTGCGCACTGTGCAGATGTTACAAGTACAGGTGCCATAGTTACTTGTGCTAACTTGCGAGCTGCTGCGCACTGTGCAGATATTACAAGTACAGGTGCCATAGTTACTTGTGCTGACTTGCGAGCTGCTGCGCACCGTGCAGATGTTACAAGTACAGGTGCCGTAGTTACTTGTGCTTACTCGTGAGCTGCTGAGCACTGTGCAGATGTTACAAGTACAGGTGCCATAGTTACTTGTGCTAACTTGTGAGCTGCTGCGCACTGTGCAGATGTTACAAGTACAGGTGCCATAGTTACTTGTGCTAACTTGTGAGCACTTTTATAGATCCAGTGATGAAGGTAATACATGTGAGCAGCTGTCTGTACTTCTCTTTTGCCCACTGTGATTTCCCTGTTCAGGATACCCTCTACAAATCCCATTTATATCATTATGAGTACCAATATCATGACCCCCCCCTCCCGTCTTTTTTTTTTTTGTTCAATGCCCTTTATTATTCTTATATTAAAAATTACTTAACTAGTATTTAGATAAAATGTCTGACATTCCCTTTCCTCCAGTTAGAGATAAAATGTCTGACATTCCCTTTCCTCCAATTAGAGATAAAATGTCTGACATTCCCTTTCCTACACTTAGAGATAAAATGTCTGACATTCCCTTTCCTCAATTAGAGATAAAATGTCTGACATTCCCTTTCCTCCAATTAGAGATAAAATGTCTGACATTCCCTTTCCTCCAATTAGACATCCTCTCCCCCTCCGGGTGGCAAAGAAGAAAAGTAAACCTGTTCATTATGCCTGTTGTTCCAGTTTAAACTGATTCACTTTGACTGAAATAATTAAAAAATTTCATCCAGTCTGCCAAGGGGATCCCTTATTCCTTTGTTAAGCAAGTTTCTTTTAGTTACTACACGTGGTAACAGTATCAGTTTTAGCAGTGAATTAGGAAAATGCCATGCTATCCATAAATGATGTAATATTGCTCTTGGTATCAGATGTTAAAGTTACTAACCTGAATGTTTTAGCCCACTGTGACTAAATACAAGGACAATCCTGTCATATATGTCCAGTAAAAGGTTTTGTTGGAAAACACTTTTTCTGTATGATTTTATTAGGCTGTAATTTTGTTTCCAAAGAGTTAATAATTCTGAACTTTACATAGCCTCCTTTAATTCCATATTGTTTATTTTATTTTATTTATTTATTTTACATTTGTTAACCGGGCTAGTCTAGCTTGATATATGTCCATTTTCAGTAGAGGCCCGGGGAGAAAAGCTCCACACATAAATCAATTACAAAGAGACATATTAATAAAAAGTTGAGTACAATAGGAATATGCATTAATAACAAGAACAACAAAATACCTAAGGTACTCCAAAAAAATATACTAGTTCAGTAGAAGCATCACAATTAAACAGCTAAAGATTAGCAAAATTGTTTTCAATAATCTGTTGGAGAGAGAGAAGTAAAACAGGGATTAATGAAGAAATACAAGGGAGGAGAAGAGAGAGAAGCAAAGGTCAGTAAGGAGAAGAAGTAAGAAGATGGAAAAGAGGACAGGGGAGAGAAAAGGGGGAGTGGGTCAGAGCATAAGAGGAGAGCAACAGGGCGAGAAGAAGAAAGTATATGTATAGTTAATAAGTACAGTGTATAGTTATAGTAGAGTAGGGGAAATGAAGAAGGTTAGTCAGGAGTCCTACATGAACAAAGCCAGTGATTTTGGAAGTACAGTTTGATTTTTTGTTTGAAGAGTGGTAAGGAGGGGATTAGAGTGATATCAGTGGGTAGCTGATTCCATGTTCTACCTACAGTATTGGTGAACAGAGAGTCACCAGCTAAGTTATGGGATTTTACAGATTTGGTCATGAGTTTAGAAGAAGATCGTAGGGAGGTAAGATTGTTATAAGGGGTTAAAAGTTGAGAAAGTATAGGGGTGTTATCTGGTTGGTAAAGTATCTTGTGGGCAATGGTAAGTTGTGAGATCATGAGGCAGTTTTGTAGCTCAAGCCAGCCTAGGAGTTTTAGGTTAGGTATTGTAATTATTAAGAACTTTTTTTAAATTCTGTGAATCAGGGCATTGAATACGTTTAAATACTGAAGGTAATATTTTCTTATTTGTTTTAAAAACATTATTTCTAAAAAGCTATGAAGTAAAATAAGAACATGCATTCATAATTCTTCCACTCACATATCTTAACATAAAGAGCTACAATTTATTCCATCCTTTCTCAACTTCATAGCCTTTAAACTTTTTAAATCATGTGGGAAATGTCAATCCACTTAATCACTATTACCCGTTTTCCATTTAAACATCATAGGCAGACATAAGGAAAGAGGTAACTCTAACCAGGGAAACTGAAAATTAGGACTCGCCTTTCTATACATTATAGTAATTTTTCTCAAAAACTTCACGTGAAAGCCCCAAGTATGAGTGGAATTAATTACCTCCCACCATATTGAAAATCTTAACTGTTGTATAACAATACAGCAAACTCTCAGATAAGCATAACTCAAGCAACCAGAAAAAAATAGAAGAAATACAGGACAGTACGAACAATTCCGTTTTTCATGTGTTGCACTTTCTGACCCCCCCCCCTGCAGAAACATACCTTGCATTTTTAGAGTTTTAGAGTTTTAAAAAAAAGATAAAAATAAATTCCCTCTCTGTGCTGTTTCTGCCTGCTGTACTTGATAACTTAATATCTGTGCTGTTTTGACTGTGTGCTACATTTGATAACTTAATCTCTGTGCTGTTTCTGCCTGCTGTACTTGATAACTTGGTCTCTGTACTGGTTCTGCCTGCTGTACTTGATAACTTAATCTCTGTGCTGTTTCTGCCTGCTGTACTTGATAACTTGGTCTCTGTACTGGTTCTGCCTGCTGTACTTGATAACTTGGTCTCTGTACTGGTTCTGCCTGCTATACTTGATAACTTGGTCTCTGTGCTGGTTCTGCCTGCTGTACTTGATAACATAATCTCTGTGCTGTTTCTGCCTGCTGTACTTGATAACTTAATCTCTGTGCTGGTTCTGCCTGCTGTACTTGATAACTTAATCTCTGTACTGGTTCTGCCTGCTGTACTTGATAACTTGGTCTCTGTACTGGTTCTGCCTGCTGTACTTGATAACTTGGTCTCTGTACTGGTTCTGCCTGCTGTACTTGATAACTTGGTCTCTGTACTGGTTCTGCCTGCTGTACTTGATAACTTGGTCTCTGTGCTGGTTCTGCCTGCTGTACTTGATAACTTAATCTCTGTACTGTTTCTGCCTGCTGTACTTGATAACTTAATCTCTGTGCTGGTTCTGCATGCTGTACTTGATAACTTAATCTCTGTACTGTTTCTGCCTGCTGTACTTGATAACTTGGTCTCTGTACTGGTTCTGCCTGCTGTACTTGATAACTTAATCTCTGTGCTGTTTCTGCCTGCTGTACTTGATAACTTGGTCTCTGTGCTGTTTCTGCCTGCTGTACTTGATAACTTAATCTCTGTGCTGGTTCTGCCTGCTATACTTGATAACTTAATCTCTGTACTGGTTCTGCCTGCTGTACTTGATAACATAATCTCTGTGCTGTTTCTGCCTGCTGTACTTGATAACTTAATCTCTGTGCTGGTTCTGCCTGCTGTTCTTGATAACTTAATCTCTGTGCTGGTTCTGCCTGCTGTACTTGATAACTTAATCTCTGTGCTGGTTCTGCCTGCTATACTTGATAACTTGGTCTCTGTACTGGTTCTGCCTACTGTACTTGATAACTTAATCTCTGTGCTGTTTCTGCCTGCTGTACTTGATAACTTGGTCTCTGTGCTGGTTCTGCCTGCTGTACTTGATAACTTAATCTCTGTGCTGTTTCTGCCTGCTGTACTTGATAACTTGGTCTCTGTGCTGTTTCTGCCTGCTGTACTTGATAACTTGGTCTCTGTGCTGGTTCTGCCTGCTGTACTTGATAACTTGGTCTCTGTGCTGGTTCTGCCTGCTGTACTTGATAACTTAATCTCTGTGCTGGTTCTGCCTGCTGTACTTGATAACTTAACCTCTGTGCTGTTTCTGCCTGCTGTACTTGATAACTTGGTCTCTGTGCTGGTTCTGCCTGCTGTACTTGATAACTTAATCTCTGTGCTGTTTCTGCCTGCTGTACTTGATAACTTGGTCTCTGTGCTGTTTCTGCCTGCTGTACTTGATAACTTGGTCTCTGTGCTGGTTCTGCCTGCTGTACTTGATAACTTAATCTCTGTGCTGTTTCTGCCTGCTGTACTTGATAACTTGGTCTCTGTGCTGGTTCTGCCTGCTGTACTTGATAACTTAATCTCTGTGCTGTTTCTGCCTGCTGTACTTGATAACTTAACCTCTGTGCTGTTTCTGCCTGCTGTACTTGATAACTTGGTCTCTGTGCTGGTTCTGCCTGCTGTACTTGATAACTTAATCTCTGTGCTGTTTCTGCCTGCTGTACTTGATAACTTGGTCTCTGTGCTGTTTCTGCCTGCTGTACTTGATAACTTGGTCTCTGTGCTGGTTCTGCCTGCTGTACTTGATAACTTAATCTCTGTGCTGTTTCTGCCTGCTGTACTTGATAACTTGGTCTCTGTGCTGGTTCTGCCTGCTGTACTTGATAACTTAATCTCTGTGCTGGTTCTGCCTGCTGTACTTGATAACTTAATCTCTGTGCTGGTTCTGCCTGCTGTACTTGATAACTTAATCTCTGTGCTGGTTCTGCCTGCTGTACTTGATAACTTAATCTCTGTGCTGTTTCTGCCTGCTGTACTTGATAACTTGGTCTCTGTGCTGGTTCTGCCTGCTGTACTTGATAACTTAATCTCTGTGCTGGTTCTGCCTGCTGTACTTGATAACTTAATCTCTGTGCTGGTTCTGCCTGCTGTACTTGATAACTTAATCTCTGTGCTGGTTCTGCCTGCTGTACTTGATAACTTAATCTCTGTGCTGGTTCTGCCTGCTGTACTTGATAACTTGGTCTCTGTGCTGGTTCTGCCTGCTGTACTTGATAACTTGGTCTCTGTACTGGTTCTGCCTGCTGTACTTGATAACTTAATATCTGTGCTGTTTCTGCCTGCAAGGGCGCCCGCAGGCAGGTGCAAGAGGGTGCACTTGCACCCCCCTGGAACCGGCTGACCAAGAGAGTAATTTTCTCTTAATTTAAAAAAAAAATTTTTTTTGCGCGTTCTTCTTTAAGAATGCCCTTTGCATCCAGTTTACATCTTCATCTTCTGCTCGCGTGGGGAATTTGAATTCCGGAAGTCGTTTGGACTGCAGACGAAGAAGGTACAAATAACAGGTAGAAGGTACAAATAACAGGTAAGCAAGGGCGCTGGAACCACTGAGCGAGGGGGAGGGAGTACTTTTTGTCTTGTCTAGTCTAGTCCCTGAGGACAGTGGAAAAACAAAAACTTTTAGTTATGTACTTACCATAACTTTAGATGTTTGGGATCCATCTCGCCTACATTCTGTACTGATGGGGTTCACTCGGCACGCTATGCTATAGAGCGAAGTCTCTTATTGGCTGAGCTATTCTATATCCCAGGATGCACCACCACTACTTCCCCAGATCTTGTTTGTCCGCACTCATGCACACACACATAACTGTTTATATAACATTGCCAGATGTTTCAAGATGAAACGATAGTACTCGGACCGTCCGGTCTCTTCTGATCTCCAAGGCAGGGGGAAGGAGGGTGGGTTATTAGGAATGTAGGCGAGATGGATCCCAAACATCTAAAGTTATGGTAAGTACATAACTAAAAGATGTTATGTGATCCTATCTCGCCTACATTCTGTACTGATGGGACAGCGTCCCTAGCACCTGATTCCTGGGTGGCTCACTGGAAAACACTCCTGAGAACTGTGGAACCAAATGAAGCTCGCCCCCGAGATGCCACATCCAATTTGTAGTGGGAAATGAAGGTGTGCGGAGAAGACCACGTAGCCGCAGCTGAAGCACAGATTTAGAGATAGATGGGGGCTGCTGGAAAGGGTGGTCATGGGATGATATAATACAGAGTGATATACTCCTTTTCTTCCCAGGAAGGTAGGTTTGCAACCATGTGTGACTGAGCCCTGGTAGATTTCAAAGATGAAATCTGGCTTGTCTGTGAATAAAGGATCAGAGGTGAAGGGACTTCAAGGTGATGTAGTCTAATGTCTTAAAATGAAGGTCTTTAGTGATGTATTGATGCTTTGTTTTTTAACATGGATAAAGTAGCAGCTGCCTGTTGAAGAAAGGGCTGCAAATTTACTCATTAATGCGTAAGAACCCAGTCTGAGCTCTGACAAGCACAGTTATTTAAATGTCATGAAAACGGCAGTTTCAGTCAGAGTTCACCAGAAGCCCTAGATATTTTGTTCCTCGAATAGTAGGATTTTGGAATTGGTTACAAATGTCAGCAAAAGATACATGTGCTGTACTGCGGCTTCTCACATGAGAGAGTTGGAGATTCATCCCTATAAGAAGCAACGTTTTCCACAGCTGCAAATTCAAAGGCCTTTTTTCATTTCAGTATCAACACTTTTAGGGATTTTCTTTTGGGTAGAAGTACTTTCAGTGAAATATGTCTGCGACAAAATAAGTGATGTATGTTTTATAACTTGAAGTTGTATACATCTGCCTAGGGGACGTCCGCTGTAGCGCACATAAACATTCCTAAGCACAGCATGCAGTTTTCTTTTGAATCATGTGATGTTTGAATTTTATGTTTTGTTGACTAAGCTAAAGCTCAGGACTACTGTCTAGCTAAATGACTTATTCAGAATCACAAAAGAGGCAAATGGAGGCTGCAGGAATCAAACCTTGGACTATATTTTGCAGGCTGCCTGTTGCCTGCTTACCTGAAGTAGAGTGCATGTCAGGCAAGCTGTTTTGGACAGATGATGCTGCTACTTCAGAGGTCATGTTTCTGGTCAGGCACAGCTTTCAGGTGAGGAGATGTTGGAATTGAGGAACGTGTTCAGATATATGCTGCTTGTGGGGATTGTGTTATTTGTTGTTGCTGGGGGATTGTGTTCTAAGCTGCCAGCATTATTTATTGAGTATAATTCAGCATTGCCTTTCTAAGACACAATTTTGGTTTGATTCCCTCAGTCTCTGCTTAACGTATGGTTGAACGTAATCAGTTTGTCAGACATTGCTCTGAGGTAACCTTTGGAAAGAAACATTTGTGCCTGAGCAAAAAGTTAATAGTGTACTTGTGAGGTTGAACAAATACGAAGAATTTTAGTTGCTGTTGAAAATATATATTGTGATTCAGTTGAAGTAAGCCCCCATTCCCAGACACATATATGGCATTTTGCATTGCTTAGAATTAGTGTCTTACCCGCAGACACGGCCGGCCTTAGGCATAGGCGAACTAGGCGACCACCTAGGGCGCCATACAGGCTGGCCCCGTAAAGGGCGCAATTTGTGTTTATCTATTTATTTTAATTAATTTACTTTTCTTAATAAGAAAAGTAAATTAATTAAAATAAATAAATCATAGGGCGCCAGAATCGTAGGGGGAAGCGAACGCCCCTCCCACTTTTACAGCTGCTGGTTGGCAGGACTGGATGGATTCAAGAATTAACAAAACAAAACAAAAAAAAAACTTTCACTCCGTAGTAGTGGAGTCTTCTCCTTTAAGTAGGAACATGCATGCATGCGTCACATCCACGCATGCCAAACGTGGAAATTCACTCCATGTGTACGCATGTACACGTTTAGGAATTAGGCTGTCGGTATCAGTTTCAAAACCCCCTTAAAAGTAAGTATCCATTAACATTAATGTTATACATGTTAGAATAGTACAATATTTTGTACAAGATTCCAGTAATTATGGAGAAATTAAGGTAGACTGAACTGCCAAAATATTTTGCAGATGGTGAGAGATGTTAATACAGCTCGAATAAGCTGTACTGCATTAGGAAATTCAAACAAAACGGATTCTCATTGGAATTGGTGTTAAAATACGACATACACTAGGTTGTTCTAGTTTATCATGCCACAGAGACAACGAGACAGAAAGAGAGAGAGAGAGAGAGAAAGGATGCTTTCACAGAGACATGGCGATATAACATAAATGCAAGAACTTGGCAGGTGCTCCTAAACGATGACTGAAAGAACCCTGACAGCTTGAATAACCACAGTGATTAAATAGCAACAGCAGGCAAACAGGTGCTTTTGTTTTATTTTTTGTTATCAAGAGTTTGAGGCACTATTTTAAAACAATAAAAATAAGGGAAACTTATACTTCTGCAGTCATATTTATACTGAATACAACAAAGTGCACACTGACTAAGTTATTCCAACTGAGTTGTATAATCCTAGTAAAATCTGTTTGTCTTAGGGTCGCTGTCTCTCTCTGACAAAGAGATGCAGTAACTACTATAGTCTGTGCACTTCTTTATATGCTACCATCTGCAGACTGTACAGGAGAGGTACTATAAAAGTTATGGGAGCTTATGATTAAATAAATGTTCCAGTAGCACTGGCATTTCATGTATATATTTAGATGCTACTATACCTTTAGACAAGTATTTTATTGGGCTCAGACTATGTCTAATAATTCTTCAGTAGCATGTCTTTCTGAAGTATACCAATTTTGTCAAGAATAAAACAACACAGGATATGGATTTCCCATTCTTGCTTTCCTGTCCAGTGTGTATTTATTAAAATGGTAGTATATCAAGGTACTGAAGCTGTGGATGCTTTGGGATTAATTAGAGAGGTCTTTCCTACAGCCACAACACTCTTTCCTCACTGAAATTGTTGGCAGCAATTATCAAGATATGGGATTAAGGCAACCAGTGGGAAAATGTAGTTCTAAGGGAAGCGGAAGAAACATGGGCAGACACCTAACCTTAAGAAAACATTTTATGTTGGTTGCTCAAGGACTCTCTTGAGCTGCGACTCTGATACTAGGTCTTTGGCTTTTCTCGGTTAGGGGTCGCCACAGCAGAACTCCGGTCCGCTAATGATTGGCAGTAGATTTTAACAATAGTTACTCACATACAAGAGATCTTTGTAAAGGGTGCAACACAATAGTACCAGTGTTCAAAGTACTGCAGTGTGAATTACAAATATTAAGCAGCAATGAGACCTAGAATAATTACTGTATTGAACAGTGTGTTTGAGCCACACCTTCAAGCAGCAAAGGGGGAAGTTCTAAGTTAATTGTAATTATTTATTTTATTTTACATTTTTTAACCAGATAGTGTCTGGCTGGGCAAGTAGCCAGTTTTCACTGGAGACTCGAGGAAAAAAGCTCCATAACAGTAGTACAAAAAGATAATTTTACAAAGATTTACAAAGAATGTACAAAATGTTAACAGTTGCCTACAATCACAGTTTACAAAAAGAGAATGTAAACAGAAAACATTACATTTCCTAAGCCTTACTGCAGACCTTAATAGTTGCAGCTTACAAATAAGACAGGTGATACATATTTAAAATGAATGGATTTGAATGCTAAATAAATCTAAACAGGTCAGAAAGAGTAACATCACTGAGTGATTGTGCTGTGGCACTAGCATTAAATATTGTGTTCTCAAGTTTGTGTAACTAGATATTTAGGGGTTCGTATCTCAAAGTAGTTCAGTGAGTGTATGATCAATCTGAAGACAATTTTAGAACCTGCTGGAGGGGTGGATTTTGTCTCCCAGAGGTTACCACACCTGTGGAACAGACTCTCAATTCATGTAAAGCAGAGAACCTCTTTGGCCCTCTTCAAGCACAGTCTGGATGAGTGAATGGGTAACCGTAAATTCACCCTGGGGGTTCCACCTGTGTCTCTGCTGGATACACGAGCAATAGGTGCTGATCATGGAAACAAGGTCAGAACTTGTTAGTCTTGTAAGGGCCCTAGGCTTATTAGCCTAGTAACTTCCTATGATATTATGATCCTGTGATTTAGAACTGCTAGGTGTAGAGAACTGATAGGTGGCAGCTATTATATTTTGCAGCTCTTAAATTTCTTCCAGTCAGTGGACAGTAATTTGCAACTTAACAGACTAATGTAATGTCTAAAGGAAGTCTAAGTAATTCCGAAAAAAAATGTTGTTCAAATACAGAGTTATGAGGGAGGTACAGGTTGAAGGCAAGGGTTGTAATGACAGATGTTTGAGGAGACTTTTATGGTTAAATGTTCTGAAATGGGTAGTTTTATCATTATTGGTTCATACATTTTGTTTCATTGCTTACTGGAAAAATGTTCAAAACTACAAATGTATAACCTACTCTAACAAGTGTAAATGTTTCTATGTGAAACTAGCTGTTTTTTGTTTATCAAATGGCACATTGTGTTGTAAAATCTGAAAGCAGTGTTAGCATAATTGCCTTTGGTGCAGAAGGCTGTGGATTCTACTCCCACACCATCTAGATGGAGTGCTGGTATTGCAGTGCCCATATGATTATTGATTATTTGGTACATTATAAGGGGTGCTAGGGGTTCTACACTCCTGAGTATGTCCTTTGTATGAGATGCCTAGTGACTATGAACTTGTTGGTCATTTACTACTGCAGTATTACCAACTTACCAATTTTTAATGCAATATAGGCAATTTAGTTCTTCATGGAAAGCAGGCACTGAATTTGTAGATAAAACATTGATATGTGAAGTTGTTTTGCTGGTAGCAACCTCTTCATTAGGTATGGATTTCTTCAGTGTGGAATTCAGATGATTTTACATCTGCAGAGCTTGTGAGTATGGAGGAATATTGGTGGATTATAATGACAGATGTCTTGAGTGGCCTTTTATGGTTGAAAATTTCTGAAATGGATAGTTATTGGTTCGTACATTTTTTCACTGCTTATAAAAATAATGTTTAAAACTACAAATTTAAAACACTTTCTAACAAGTGGTGCTATATTATACAAGGAATGTAATTCAATGCAATCAAGAAGGTGAGTCAAAGAACAAATACATGTATGCATGGCCCTAAAAAATGTGTGAAAGGAGTCTGTTTTGAAAACAGCCCAAAGGTAAACTTAATTCTTCACTGGCCAGATGCATTTTCTATGAATGTGGGTTTTCATGCTGTTTCAATAAATATGAATTTTTCCATTTCAATGAATGTGAGTTTCAAGGGCAGAGAAGTTTATTGCTTATGCTAAGTATGTTTTCATTGCAAGACTGTATTGTTTAGCAAATGGCTACCTGTGTTTGTGCTATTTTATTTAAATATCTGTAATGACTGTAGAATCAAATAAGAGAATAGTACGCGTGGCAACTGGTGAGAAATAACCAAATAATGGAACAGTGGAATGGCAGAGGAGGAGGGTGCTGCTGGGGGGAGTGGTTTGCTGCAGGAGCAGCTGCTCTGGGGGGCAGTCTATTAGCCTGTCTAGGGCTCTGTTTGACCGTGATCTGGCTCTGGTATTTAAAGTAGAAAATATTATGCAGAAGTAGTTGCAGATAAAGACACCTTGGAATGTAGCTATTCTTCCTATGCATTTAAATAATTTAAGGAAATGACTGGATTGGCTTTCTTGGGGAGTGACCCTGTGGGTGTGGCTCAAATAGGGGTGTTTCATGACTGTGGTGTGGGTGGGGCTTAAGGGGCGCCATTTCGGCTAAGGCCGGCCCTGCCTGCAGAGAACTGTGACCCAACAATAACGGGGAACTGAACTTTCGCCAGCCAGAGACTTTTTTATAAACTAGTTGGCCAGCAGCTTGGCCTCTCTCTTTGCATGTGTGGGTGGAAGTAGTTAAAGAACTGGAAGACGCACTCACCTCTTGCAGAAAATGATCAAACTTATTCTGTAGGAAAAAGGTGCATGGTGCCGTCCTCACTCAGAAAAGTTGCAGCAGACGCAGGCATGTTAAATCTCCCTTACAATCCTCTAACAATGTGACTGTCTTACAGCTCTGATGCTTGGAAATTCAGAAAGAGGCAAAATGCCACTGAAGTAATTGATAATACCAAGCAGACTACTATACCATAGCCTTCAGACCCTTAAATAGCTAATTTCTGACAGCATGTTTCGTGTTTTGATCAGTTTTAAGTGGACCCATGTCTGGGCAGGAAGGATACTGCCAAAAATAAGAAATTTGTAAGGCACAACTTTAAAATAAGTTTAGCACCAAAACAACACCAGGAAGCTTAAATCAGGCTACATATTGCACACATTTTTTTATATTAGTTTAATTTACTTTAAAAGGCAGAGAGCAAATTTGCTAAACCAGCATACATTTTCTGAGCAATAAGATATGATAAACTATAATGAATGGCATTATTGACTGACTGTGTTGCTCTAATATTTAATGTAAAATCAAGTATTTTTTAAATGACAGTGCAAAAATATGAAGCTAAATTACATTCTACAAGAACAGGGATAACTGAGAGACATGCTGAGAGCTTTTAAAACTGTTTCCTCTGCTGCAGCTGCTCTTTGTTTACCAGCACTGTCACATCATAGACTCTAGTAGGAGATTTGATCTTATCAGTCATAGATCTTATCACACACAACACAAGCACACCAAAAATAAATAATCCACACACATACACTTTACAAAACCCTACTTCTAACCCTACAATAAACCATACATACAGTACTATTTATCCACTTACCTTAACCTGATGTCCTTCAAGGATGCATCTGCAGTCCTTACAAATGGGTTGTCCTGTCGTCAGGCAGCCCTTCGGTCGGCCGGATTCCAAAGTCTGGGTCTGGCCTCGGCTGGTGTCGCACTTCACCCGACGTCATTGCTGCAGTTATTCGGGTATAAAGGCATCAGCCGACGCCATTTTCCTCAGTCTTTCTTGCCGCGTGGCGCCCGAAGCAGAAGCTGTTCGCAAGTGTCGGTCGGTCAGAACCAGAGATTACTACTACCGAATACTTCTACTACTACCGAAGACTTCTAAAAAGCTAAGTACCCCGTTGGGGACTCTTTCTTGCCTCAGCCGATGTCAGAAAAAGTGAATAACTGTTTAACTTGTGGGAAACAAATACCTCATAAAGATTTCCACTCTTACTGCTTACCTTGTTTAGGCCCAGACCACGACGTAGCAGCTTGTCTAGCCTGTGCTTCTTTTAACCGACAGACGCTTAGACTTCGGTCGGAATTTGCTGAGGAGTTTTTCGGCTCCGATTTTGCTTATATTATGCCGTCGAATCCTCCGACTTCGCAAATATCCAAAAAACGCAAGGAAAAGGACCGACACTCGCGGTCCGCGGTTTCGGCCGAAACCGCTGTTAAGCCAACCGCGAGTGTCTCGGTTTTGGCTGAAACCGAGCAAGCCGGTCTTCCTTCAGCCGAAAACTTACCTTCTACCGAGGCCTCTTCCAACCTGGTGGAATCGGCTTCTGAAATCCCACCTGCTGTTGCAGTTTCTCAGGAATTATCTGACACTATTCCCTTGGATATTTCAACCCCTGCACGTGGAGCTGCTAGGCCACCTGCAGCCATGTCCATTAAGGCCTTTGCCAGGGCTAAAGCAGCTAAAGCTACTAAATCTGTGCCTGCTAAGACCCCCTCTCACAGGCCTAGCTCTAGTTCACAAATGCTTAGTCTAGCAGAGGATCTCATTTCTTTAATCCGGGGATCCCAACCTCAACCAGACAGGGCCTCTCACCCTCCTCCTGAGAAGAGGCCTAGAGCAGAGCCCCCTGAGCCAGTTTCCACAGATGATTCCTCTGATGATTCAGATAATACAGACCCTCCAGAGGCTCCTTTCTCCCCTTATGAAGACTCTGATGCTGAAGAGTCCATCCCTTCTGCCTCTCCGCCTGAGGAATTTTCCTTTGGGGAAACCTTGCATGCTATGAGGGAACAATTTCAGTGGCAGGGCCAGGATTTTTCAGACTCCAGAAAAAGGCTTAGAACCTTTTTGCATTTACCACAACATAGGCCTTTAGCCATACCTCCAGTTCTTTCTGTTGTAGATGATGCATTTAATGATGCTTGTACTGCTCCTGATTCACTACCTCCGGCCCCTGCTAAGCCCGATAGGTACTACAGGGTCCCGGACACGCATTACCATTTGTATAAGGCTCCTTTTGCAGATCCCGAGACCATCTCCCAGGGACCTAAGGCTGTAGCAGCTACCTCTGCCAAAAACCCCCTCCCCTCTGAAAGGGAATCCAGGTCCTTAGAGATGGGGTAAAAAAGTTTACACTTCTGCTACTCTTTCAGCTAGGGCCTTGAACTGTCAATTTCACATGATCCAGTATCAAGAATTTATGCTAGACCAGTTAACCAAAAAGCTGTCCTCGGATGAACCATTAGACAAAAAATCTGTTCAGGAAATGGTACATAACATTCAGCAAGTCAGTAACCATTCTTTAAAATGCGGCTATGATGCACTGGAGGCTTCCTTTAGATCAGCCATGACTGGCACAGTTATCAGAAGGCATGCATGGTTAAAAGAGCAGGCCTTACCAGACCATGTTAAATCAAAACTATTAGATGCTCCCATGGACAAGATCAATTTGTTTGGCTCTCCTGCACAACAGGTGTTGAAGAAGATGGAAGAGAAGGCTAAATCTGTCCAAACAGTGAAAGATTTTTTACAGGTCCAACCTCCAAGGTTTAGCAGGAATTGGCCCTCCAAGAATTGGTCCTTTCCAGACTCCTCCAGAGCTCAGAGAGGCAGGAATAGGCGTTAGAGGCAGAAGCCAATCCAGGGGTGCCTACAGGGGACGCCAGTGGCAGGGTAACAAACAGCGAGGTACAGCCACAGACACAGCCACCACCACTACTACAGGACAATCACAGTGACTTGGCTCTGACACCGCCTACCAGGGAACAACTAAAAGCACCCTTAGGCGGAAAGCTAGCTTTATTTTCAATGAACTGGCATTACATCACAACAGACAAGTGGATTTTGCAGACAATAGACCAAGGTTACAGGTTTCACTTCCATACTCTACCAGGGAAGAGAGGAATGCCAAACCTACCTCCAAATCAAAAGGCAGAAGCTCTAAAACAAATAACTCAATTATTAAGGATGAGAGCTGTGGAAAAGGTACCATCTGTGGAGCAAGGAAAGGGATTTTACTCCAGACTCTTCCTGGTACCAAGAAAAGAAAGCAAATGGAGACCTATTCTCGACCTGTCCGCTTTAAACACATTCCTCATTGTTCCAAAATTCAAAATGCTGACCCTACAGCAGCTTCTTCCCATGCTGGGCAAAGAGTCTTGGCTGGTAACTCTAGATCTCAAGGAGGCATACCTGCACGTCCCCATACGACCAAATTGCAGAAGATACCTCAGATTTCTTGCAGGATCAGAGCATTATCAATTTTCAGCATTGCCCTTTGGCTTATCTACTGCGCCCAGAGTTCACGAAATGCCTGGCATCAGTAATTGCTCATTGCAGGCTCCAGGGAATCCAAATCTACCCTTACCTGGACGACTGCCTGATACAAGCGGACAACAAAAACAAGCTAGCAGAAGACTTGAAGAGGGTCATTTACCTACTACAAGCCCTGGGATATACAGTCAATATAAAAAAGTCAAGGCTGATACCATCCCAAAGGATAACCTTTTTGGGTGCGGAGCTGGACACATCGAAACAAATGGCATTCCTGACAGTAGAAAAACAGGAGCAACTCCCTCTCTACTTCTTGGCATTAACAAAGCAGAACCATCTAACAGCAAGAAAAGTCCTGCAAGCCTTGGGCCACATGGCATCCTGCATAATATTGGTTCCACATGCCAGACTGCATATGAGAAAGTTACAGTGGTACCTAAGGAATTTATGGTCTCAACACAAGCACAGCCTAGAAACCCAAATTCCAATAATTCCATGCCTGAAGCAAGAATTCCAGTGGTGGGCTCAGGCCTGTCAATCAAACAAAGGATTGCCCTTCCACAGCACTCAACCAAGCCAAACCATCACAACGGACGCCTCAGACCTCGGTTGGGGGGCCCACATGCTGGACAAGTGCATACAAGGTTTATGTAAGACCAGCTGCACCTACACATAAACCTAAAGGAAATGCTGGCAGTAAAACTGGCAATTCAGACATTCAGACCATTTCTTCGACAAGGTCAATTGATGATAAAGACAGACAACACCACAGTTATGTGGTACATCAACAAGCAGGGAGGCACACATTCATACCCTCTATGCCGGATGGCACTGGACCTCTGGAATGTGGCCCTGAGCTACAACATTCAGTTACAAGCAATTTTTGTACCAGGAAAAGAAAACATTCTAGCAGACTTATTAAGCAGGACTACCATGGATGCCCACGAATGGATGCTGCATCCGGACATCTTCAAAACCATTACAAGAAAATGGGGACTCCCAGGAATAGACTTATTTGCATCCCCACGCAATCACCAACTAAAGAAATTCTGCACCAGGACGTACCACCCACTTGCTTGGAAGGTGGACTCCCTATCCTTCAGTTGGAAAAACCTGACAGCATATGCATTCCCACCACTTCCTTTGATGCACAAGGTGCTATTGAAGATCAAAGAGGACTGTCCAAGGATCATTCTGATAGCTCCAGACTGGCCAAGACAACATCGGTACCCATTACTGAGGAGCATGTCTCGGGAACAAATATGGCCCCTACCCCTAGTTCCCTTGCTGTTAACACAGAACAACTACAACACCCTGCATCCAAACCTGAAAACTCTGCAGCTGACTGCCTGGAACATTGCATAAGATCAATTAACCCAAATTTATCCCAAAGGGTTAAAGACATTATCTTGGAGGCTCGCAGACCCTCAACAAAGAAAAATTATTCAGCAAAATGGAAAAGATATCTCATTTGGAGTACTGCAAAAGGAGAAGATGTGTCACTGGTAAACGTAGCCAACATCCTGGAATACTTGGCAGAGCTCTTCCACAAAGGCCTGTCCTATTCTTCCATTAAGATTCATGCATCAGCTATTTCAGCAGAATACGACTTGGATCCTCCAGTCTTCTCACATCCTCTGCTCAGGCAGTTTCTGAGAGGAATTAAAAATGTAAAACCACCTAGGAAACCACCATTGCCTGCATGGGACTTGAACTTTGTGCTAGAAAAATTGACACTTCCTCCTTTCGAACCAGCAGCAACAGCAGAATTACAATACTTATCATGGAAAACTGCTTTCCTGCTGGCAATCACTTCAGCAAGAAGGGTATCTGAGCTACAGGCATTAATGGCAGTACAGCCCTTTCTGATCTTCCATCAAGATAGAGTGTCCATGAGAACAAATCCTACTTTTATGCCTAAGGTGGTCTCCAGAATATCTTTAAATCAGGCTATCCACCTACCTACATTCTTCCCCAATCCACAGAACAGGGGAGAAAGACTGTTGCATACCTTGGATGTACATAGACAATTACGCTACTACCTGGACAGGACCAAGGGCAATAGAAAAACTGACCAGCTACTGGTAGCATATGCAACAGGAATGGAAGGAAAAGCAATTTCAAAACAGACAATCTCTAAGTGGATAGGAAATTGCATTAGATTTTGTTACTCCTACCATGGGAAGAAAACTCCAGAAAACATCAGGCCTCACTCTACAAGGGCTACAGCCACTACCACAGCTTTTCTACGAGGAGTGACTACCAAAGACATTTTAGAGGCTGCTACTTGGAGCTCCGTGCATACATTTGCCAAGCATTATAATTTACCAATATACTCTAGATCCCGAGCAGGCTTTGCCACTGCTGTTTTGCAAGGGATCTTAACTACACCATAATTTTATTTTTCCTCCTCCCCCAGTTTGGCTATGGTATTCTACCCATTTGTAAGGATTGCAGATGCATCCTTGAAGGACATAGTACAGTTTTGTACCTACCATAAATGTAGATGTCCGATAGGAATGCATCTGCAGTCAGGATTACCCACCCTCCTTCCCCTCTGTGGTACTCCTAGGGTATTTGCCCATCTTATAGCTAGCTGGGGGAATCTCTTATGGTGTATTTGTTTGTATATATGTACATACATGCTTATTTTTTGTTTGCTCTCTACTATTTGGAATCATTGGCATTTATCCAAATTTAGCCTTCCTAGAGGGCACCTGGCATCTGGGGCAAGAAACACTGAGGAAAATGGCGTCGGCTGATGCCTTTATACCCGAATAACTGCAGCAATGATGTCGAGTGAAGTGCGACACCAGCCGAGGCCAGACCCAGACTTTGGAATCCAGCCGACCGAAGGGCTGCCTGACGACAGGACAACCCATTTGTAAGGACTGCAGATGCATTCCTATCGGACATCTACATTTATGGTAGGTACAAAACTGTACTTTCCCTAACCCTAAGGTCCATAACTATCACACCACAGTGGAGGAAATAGTGAAGCCACGGAACGGCCCACCGAAATCTTGCCTTAGGCAAAATTTCGATGTTCTGCGGCTTCGCTATTTTCCGCTTTCGATGTAGTGGTTTTGATATTGTAGCATTCAAAGTTTTGAGACTTCAAGTGTTACAATATAAACCCAGTAGATCTAGCTGGTGGAATTTATTTTCAAGTGCATTTTCAAGGAATTGTGAGCTTCAAGGGAAGCAAAGGTTACTGCTGCTCATGCTAAGTCTGCTTAAAATGTGCAATTGTTTTGTTTAGCAAATAGTATCATTATTGTGGTATAGAATTTTAAAGCAGTGTTAGCACAGCAGGTAGCATTTTTACATCTTGATACAAAGGGGTGTAGGTTCTATGGGGTATGGTACTGCAGTCCTTAGTATGTCCTCCTTTGGATGAGACACCTAATAATTATGAACCTGTTTTTCAGCTTGCCGCCCATTCCTTATTGCAATATACCAGCTTACCATTTATTTTAATGTAACATAGGCAATGTATTCTTCAAGGGCAACAGGCACTGAATTTGTAAATAAAACACTGACATATTTGTTTTCTAGCAACAACCTCTTTATTGGTTTCAGATCTCTTTAATGTATATGACAGAAGTTTGAGTGGCCCTTTATGGTTGAAATGTTCTGAATTGGGTAGGTTGTTATTATTGGTTCATATGATTTGTTTCATTGCTTAATGGAAAAATTTTCAGAACTATAAATTTAAAGCCCACTCTTAACAAGTGGTGCTGTATTATACAAGGGATATAATTCAATTATTATATAGTATAATTAATACAGTCAGGAAGGTGAATCAAAGAACTTTTGCATGGTTCTAAAAATGTGTGCCAGGAGCCTATGATTTGAAAACAGCCCAAAGGTAAACTTACCCTGCCACTGACCAGATGCATTTTCTTTGAATGCGAGTTTCAATGCTGTTTCAGTGAATGTGGGTTTCAAAGGTAGGGAAGTTTTAATGCTGAGTCTGTTTTCATTGTAAGACTATTGCTTTGTTTAGGTTTAGTAAATGTCTATCAGTGTTTGTTCTATAAAATTTGAAATAAGTTATAAATGAAATCCAAATATCTGTAATCATTGAAGAAGTAAAGCATAAAACAGTACGCACACAGAGATTTGAATAGTGTCACTGACAAATGGGGAGAAATATCCAAACAATGGGGCACTGGAATGGCTGCGTGGGTGGGGGGGGGGCTGTGTGGGCGGAGGGGGTGGGGCTACATGGGCAGAGGGGGTGGGGCTGTGTGGGCAGGGCTCTGGGTTTGCACCCCCCTGCAAAACATCCTGCGGGCTCATTTGTCTGCCTGCTATACCTGATCTCCTATATTCAAGCTTATAACTTCTTAAGTGTTAATTACTCAGACTAAGCTACTGACATATATAACTTGGTTGTACTAACTTGTTATATTCTAAGTATGTAATCCCATCTATCCTTAATAGGGTGCTCTGATAATGTGCTTTGATTTTAAATTGTCAGCTGCAACCATTCTGTTTGTTGTACTAGTCATGCTAATGTATTTTACTGTATTGTATGTTTTATGTATTGTTCATTTTAGTGTGGAGCCTCCACTGAAAATGGGCTCACTGTGGCCCAGTGGTCCATCCCAGTAAACAAATGCAAATAAAATGATAATAATAATAATAATCATAATAATAAATAAATGCTACATTGCAGGTGACTTATTGTTAATTGTAAGTCATGCCTTAGTTTCTGCTCAGACATTTTGAGAATTAAAGACAAGAATTGATAATGTCATTCACTTCAAAATTAATTGCCAAAAATCTAAACTTCTCTATTTAACTAAATGTAAGTCTAATGTACAATTGCAGGTCAATATAATATTATCAAGTCTTTTAACTATTTCGGTTACTTGTGTCATGCAGACCCCAAAAAAGTTTTAAAAATAATTATTCTGTGATTTAACCAGCTTATCTTGTGTGTATATAGACAGTAACACTATCCTTTACCATAGAAGGTTAGATAAATTTAAGAAACTTGGTGCATTTGCCAAAACCATTATTTTTTTCTAGCTGAATGTATCCATCCTTAATTAGGGATTGTAATATGGAGGAAATTGTAATTGAGGAGAATTTCCCTTCATGTTCTGTAGCATAACTTGATCTCCTGTTACAAATCTCTTCAGGTTCGATATTCTGTTAAGATTTGCTTTAACTTACTTGCTAATAGTTCCAAATAAAGAGTAAACAAAAGTGGAAAGCAACAACATCCTTCCTATTCCTCTTCCAAAATTGCATACTTGAGAAGGTTTATTATGGCTGCAGTCCTTTGATATACTGATTGAAATAATGTAAGAAACCCTCATTAAATTTCAGATCCAATAATAGTCGAAAACTGTGTTGCCAGGCCACCCAGTCAAATGTTTTTTCATCATCTAGACTTGCTGCTAAGAAAGATCGATGTTATGTTGTCCTATCTTGCCTTCACTCTTACTGGATGGGTTCGGAACCGATCCTCAGCTCCGACTTGGCTCAATACAGGAGCTCGAAGTCTCTAACTTGGCTCATGGCAGGGTAGGTATCCCATCATGCAGTGGTGCAATTCCTCTGATCTCGTTTTCAGCTTTACGAGTTGGGATGTTCTCTTCTTGGCCATGGCTAATTTTTTTTGTCTTTTTGCTATTTTTCTATATTTACAGCTTAGAATTTCTTAGATAGTTTTGTGAGTGCTGTGCTTTTCATAGCTTAGGTAGATATTTTACCACTGTTATGTGCTTCTTTTTGGCCGTCGTTTTTTTCACCAGGCCTGTATTGTGTATCCCATCGCTTTCTGCTGTAGTGGTGTGCTTAAATTGTTAGTTGGATTGCGTGTGTAGTGCTTTAATAGTTAATTAGTTTCTTATTAGCTTGATCTGAGGTAGTTAACTTCATTTTATCTGCAACCTGTGGGTATACGGATCCATATTGGATCCGAGTTGGCAACTTTTTTTCTAGCATCTGCTCCAAGCTCTGAGGAGGTAGAAAAGGGACTCCATGAGAATAATAAACCAGTAAAGGTAAGATAAACCACTTAAAAGCCTGGATTCTTTGGGAAGTATCCAGGAAGATTGGATTCCATGCCCTAATCAAATTCTGAATTTTGTCAGTAATTGCACAGAAGGTAGCTTTGCTCATGTCTACGAAGCAAGAAGCTAAAATGATTCCCATGTGTGTGAATGTTCCCATGAAAGGAACTTTCGTCATTAAAGCAGTACTAGTTTCAGAACTGACAAATAATGCTCTTGTTTTTTCTTTATAATACTATATCCTGAGAGATTGCCATAATCCTACAGTTCTTGAAAAACTAGTGTCAGTTCTCTTCCTGGATTAGATAAAAACACCAGTAAATGATTCGTATGTAGTGCTAGTTTTCATACGGGGGGGGCTGGTAATATAACCTGAATAAGGTGATCGGTGGAGTTCCCTGGCCAATGTCTCAATATACAAAGCAAAATAACTGGGTAAAGGACTTCCTTAATGGGATCCTTTGTTCACCAACCAAATTAGAACCAATTTAACCTTGATGGTTGCTCCTACATAGGGAGATTACAGAAGTTTAACAAAAGATCCCCAAACCATCCAGTACCATAAATAAGAACGTGCAAACGCCTTTTTGGCATCACAGCTTATGAAAGTGAGAGGGTGATTTTTAAAGGTAGCATTTTCAATAAATTCCTCTACCTTTAAGATATTCAGATGTTGACCTCCCTTGAATAAGCCTTGCTTGGTCCATGTGTAACATCTCTGGCATCAGCCTGGCTGACCTCCTTGACAAAATAGAGGCAAGCAACCTATAATTATGTGATAGTGCAGATATAGGGTTGTAGTAGAAAAATAGAGAGGGATCCTTTCCAGGTTTTAAAATAACTACCACTACGGCTTTTTCCCATGATTCTAGGATAGACCCTGTAACCAAAACATCATTAAAGAGCACCAACAAATTTTCTATAAAAAGGTTTACCAACTGTAAATAATTCAACTAGGGTCCCATCCTCCTAGGTATCTTATCACTTGCTAAGGTTGTCAGTGCCATCTCCACCTCAACTTCAGTTATAGGGGCCATCACAGAGTCTTCCTGATCAACATCCAAAGAATGGACATATACCTGCACAGCCTGAGGGATAGGAGGCAGAGAGATCAACATCCAACGAACGGATATATACCTGCACAGCCTGAGGGATAGGAGGCAGAGAGATCAACATCCAACGAATGGATCTATACCTGCACAGCCTGAGGGATAGGAGGGAGAGAGATCAACATCCAATGAACAGACCTGCACAGCCTGAGGGATAGGAGGGAGAGAGATCAACATCCAATGAATGGATCTATACCTGCACAGCCTGAGGGATAGGAGGCAGAGAGATCAACATCCAATGAATGGATCTATACCTTAACAGCCTGAGGGATAGGAGGCAGAGAACAACATCCAACGAATGGATCTATACCTTAACAGCCTGAGGGATAGGAGGCATAGAGATCAACATCCAACAAACGGCTCTATACCTGCACAGCCTGAGGGATAGGAGGGAGAGAGATCAACATCCATCGAACGGATCTATACCTGCACAGCCTGAGGGATAGGAGGCAGAGAGATCAACATCCAATGAACGGATCTATACCTGCACAGCCTGAGGGATAGGAGGCAGAGAGATCAACATCAAACGAACGGATCTATACCTGCACAGCCTGAGGGATAGGAGGCAGAGAGATCAACATCAAACGAACGGATCTATACCTGCACAGCCTGAGGGATAGGAGGCAGAGAGATCAACATCCAACGAACGGATCGATACCTGCACAGCCTGAGGGATAGGAGGGAGAGAGATCAACATCCAACGAACAGATCTATACCTGCACAGCCTGAGGGATAGGAGGGAGAGAGATCAACATCCAATGAATGGATCTATACCTGCACAGCCTGAGGGATAGGAGGCAGAGAGATCAACATCCAACGAATGGATCTATACCTTAACAGCCTGAGGGATAGGAGGCAGAGAACAACATCCAACGAATGGATCTATACCTTAACAGCCTGAGGGATAGGAGGCATAGAGATCAACATCCAACAAACGGCTCTATACCTGCACAGCCTGAGGGATAGGAGGGAGAGAGATCAACATCCAATGAACGGATCTATTCCTGCACAGCCTGAGGGATAGGAGGCAGAGAGATCAACATCCAACGAATGGATCTATACCTGCACAGCCTGAGGGATAGGAGGCAGAGAGATCAACATCCAACGAACGGATCTATACCTGCACAGCCTGAGGGATAGGAGGCAGAGAGATCAACATCCAATGAACGGATCTATAGCTGCACTGCCTGAGGGATGGGAGGGAGAGAGATCAACATCCAACGAACGGATCTATACCTGCACAGCCTGAGGGATAGGAGGGAGAGAGATCAACATCCAATGAACGGATCTATACCTGCACAGCCTGAGGGATAGGAGGGAGAGAGATCAACATCCAGCGAATGGATCTATACCTGCACAGCCTGAGGGATAGGAGGCAGAGAGATCAACATCCAACGAATGGATCTATACCTTAACAGCCTGAGGGATAGGAGGCAGAGAGATCAACATCCAACAAATGGATCTATACCTTAACAGCCTGAGGGATAGGAGGCATAGAGATCAACATCCAACGAACGGCTCTATACCTGCACAGTCTGAGGGATAGGAGGGAGAGAGATCAACATCCAACGAACGGATCTATACCTGCACAGCCTGAGGGATAGGAGGCAGAGAGAGATCAACATCCAATGAACAGATCTATACCTGCACAGCCTGAGGAATAGGAGGCAGAGAGATCTCAATAATTAAACTGTATAGTAGTTCTTAAAAGACTCAAGAATTAGTTTAGGTGAGCAATGTAAGTGTCCATTGTCTGTGCTTTAAATCCTCAATGCCATTTGTGTGGCCACTTAGACTTTGTCCAAGAGCTAAACGTATAAAAGGCATCCTTAATCCCATCGTCCTTAATCCCATCATCCTTAATCCCATCATCCTTAATCCCATCGTCCTTAATCCCATTGTCCTTAATCCCATTGTCCTTAATCCCATCGTCCTTAATCACATAGTCATTAATCCAATCGTCATCTGATCCATTTTATAGTTTTGCTGTTTGAGTAGCTTATTTCTAAGTTCCTTTATTTTTACTTCTGCCTCTTGGGATCTCCCTTAACCATGACCTTTCCAGTATTCTTTTTTGAAAAAGAAGAAAAGGATCCAGCAGCTTTTTCTTCTGCCCATTACAATTTATCAGTGTCATTTTTTGAGTGTGTCCTCAGGAGAATTTTGCAATAGCTGTTTGATGTTTGCCTTTGCACAGAATGTCACTGATGCCTCTTAATAGATTCACTTTCATTTGATCTGGATATGAAATCTAGAATTTGATTTTTTTTCATGCCTGCACAATTTAACTGCCACTTGAAAGATAGACGTTCTTCATTAGAACTCTGTTATAATGTTCCACACTTATGGAATGTATCTTGCCAAGGATACCATATATCTGGCCAGTCTACAAAAGCTTGGACACCTTCCTCATGTGTCATATGTCTAATCTGTGTCCTATGCATGTGACTGCTTGCTAGTCCTTAAAGGACATGTGAGCTTGAAAATCTTCAGAACTGTCTTGCTGTCAATTTGTAGATGAAGTATTATCAATGTCATGGTCTATCATATGGTTAGTTCTAGCTTTATTAGTTTTTGTCGGATAGGTACCCTATAGGGGACACTTCCTCATTCTCTAGGCATTTTTTTAGTAAACCTTTTATGTGTGGGGGGTGGTAAATGGGACTGCACTTTACAGATAATCCTATAAAGACAAGAACACCCAGTTTATTTTTGCTTGAGTCCTGAACACGACTATAGGGATTGTGTTGTTTGTCAGTCTTTCTTACCTAAGACCATACATAATTCACATAATTCATTAAAGCTTTACATTGAAAACAAAAGACTTCATGCTTTAGTTTCTGTGAAGATGGCTTCTGAGTTTTCTTCTGACAACCCCCTTCAGCCTAAGAAGAAATTTTAAAAAATCAAAAGAATAGGCCATTTCTTAAGACAAGCCTATTTCTGTAGTTTGTTAGAGTCAGAAGGTGAATTTTGGATATGATCTAGGTGGCCCTCTGATTGCCCAGCTGTCATTCCTGTGCCTTCTTTGTTGACCCCAATGGAGGCTGACATGGCAGAAGGTCCAGGTGTCCAGACTGAATGACCAAATGACTAATACTGTCACAAGGAGAGAGCCAGTGCTAAATCTGAGTAAGGGAATAGGGAGAGTGCCACATATCTTATTCTGACGACTTCCAGGTTTAGCATCATGGAGGTTTATATAGGGAGAGTACCACATATCTTATTCTGACGACTTCCAGGATAGCATCATGGAGGGTTATATAGGGAGAGTACCGCATATCTTATTCTGACGACTTCCAGAATAGCATCATGGAGGTTTATATAGGGAGAGTACCACATATCTTATTCTGACGACTTCCAGGATAGCATCATGGAGGTTTATATAGGGAGAGTACCACATATCTTATTCTGACGACTTCCAGGATAGCATCATGGAGGTTTATATAGGGAGAGTACCACATATCTTATTCTGACGACTTCCAGGATAGCATCATGGAGGTTTATATAGGGAGAGTACCACATATCTTATTCTGACGACTTCCAGGATAGCATCATGGAGGTTTATATAGGAAGAGTACCACATATCTTATTCTGACGACTTCCAGGATAGCATCATGGAGGTTTATATAGGGAGAGTACCACATATCTTATTCTGACGACTTCCAGGATAGCATCATGGAGGTTTATATAGGGAGAGTACCACATATCTTATTCTGACGACTTCCAGGATAGCATCATGGAGGTTTATATAGGGAGAGTACCACATATCTTATTCTGACGACTTCCAGGATAGCATCATGGAGGTTTATATAGGGAGAGTACCACATATCTTATTCTGACGACTTCCAGGATAGCATCATGGAGGTTTATATAGGGAGAGTACCACATATCTTATTCTGACGACTTCCAGGATAGCATCATGGAGGTTTATATAAGGGAGGGTACCGCATCTCTTATTCTGACGACTTCCAGGATAGCATCATGGAGGTTTATATAGGGAGAGTACCACATATCTTATTCTGACGACTTCCAGGATAGCATCATGGAGGTTTATATAGGGAGAGTACCACATATCTTATTCTGACGACTTCCAGGATA
Organism: Protopterus annectens; assembly: GCF_019279795.1. Lineage (NCBI taxonomy): Eukaryota > Metazoa > Chordata > Ceratodontiformes > Protopteridae > Protopterus > Protopterus annectens. Next base: position 21,341,405 of record NC_056747.1, on the reverse strand, counting down.
GCATCATGGAGGTTTATATAGGGAGAGTACCACATATCTTATTCTGACGACTTCCAGGATAGCATCATGGAGGTTTATATAGGGAGAGTACCACATATCTTATTCTGACGACTTCCAGGATAGCATCATGGAGGTTTATATAGGTAGAGTACCACATATCTTATTCTGACGACTTCCAGGATAGCATCATGGAGGTTTATATAGGGAGAGTACCACATATCTTATTCTGACGACTTCCAGGATAGCATCATGGAGGTTTATATAGGGAGAGTACCACATATCTTATTCTGACGACTTCCAGGATAGCATCATGGAGGTTTATATAGGGAGAGTACCACATATCTTATTCTGACGACTTCCAGGATAGCATCATGGAGGTTTATATAGGGAGAGTACCACATATCTTATTCTGACGACTTCCAGGATAGCATCATGGAGGTTTATATAGGGAGAGTACCACATATCTTATTCTGACGACTTCCAGGATAGCATCATGGAGGTTTATATAGGAGAGTACCACATATCTTATTCTGACGACTTGGAGGATGGCATCATGGACGTTTATATAGGAGAGTACCACATATCTTATTCTGACGACTTCCAGGATAGCATCATGGAGGTTTATATAGGGAGAGTACCACATATCTTATTCTGACGACTTCCAGGATAGCATCATGGAGGTTTATATGGAGAGTACCACATATCTTATTCTGACGACTTCCAGGATAGCATCATGGAGGTTTATATAGGGAGAGTACCACATATCTTATTCTGACGACTTCCAGGATAGCATCATGGAGGTTTATATAGGAGAGTACCACATATCTTATTCTGACGACTTCCAGGATAGCATCATGGAGGTTTATATAGGGAGAGTACCACATATCTTATTCTGACGACTTCCAGGATAGCATCATGGAGGTTTATATAGGGATTGTACCACATATCTTATTCTGACGACTTCCAGGATAGCATCATGGAGGTTTATATAGGGAGAGTACCACATATCTTATTCTGACGACTTCCAGGATAGCATCATGGAGGTTTATATAGCGAGAGTACCACATATCTTATTCTGACGACTTCCAGGATAGCATCATGGAGGTTTATATAGGGAGAGTACCACATATCTTATTCTGACGACTTCCAGGATAGCATCATGGAGGTTTATATAGGAGACTACCACATATCTTATTCTGACGACTTCCAGGATAGCATCATGGAGGTTTAAATAGGGAGAGTACCACATATCTTATTCTGACGACATCCTGGATAGCATCATGGAGGTTTATACAGGGAGAGTACCACATATCTTATTCTGACGACTTCCAGGATAGCATCATGGAGGTTTATATAAGGAGACTACCACATATCTTATTCTGACAACTTCCAGGATAGCATCATGGAGGTTTATATAGGGAGAGTACCACATATCTTATTCTGACGACTTCCAGGATAGCATCATGGAGGTTTATATAGGGAGAGTACCACATATCTTATTCTGACGACTTCCAGGATAGCATCATGGAGGTTTATATAGGGAGAGTACCACATATCTTATTCTGACGACTTCCAGGATAGCATCATGGAGGTTTATATAGGAGGGTACCACATATCTTATTCTGACGACTTCCCGGATAGCATCATGGCGGTTTATATAGGAGAGTACCACATATCTTATTCTGACGACTTCCAGGATAGCATCATGGAGGTTTATATAGGAGAGTACCACATATCTTATTCTGACGACTTCCAGGATAGCATCATGGAGGTTTATATAGGGAGAGTACCACATATCTTATTCTGACGACTTCCAGGATAGCATCATGGAGGTTTATATAGGGAGAGTACCACATATCTTATTCTGACGACTTCCAGGATAGCATCATGGAGGTTTATATAGGGAGAGTACCACATATCTTATTCTGACGACTTCCAGGATAGCATCATGGAGGTTTATATAGGGAGAGTACCACATATCTTATTCTGACGACTTCCAGGATAGCATCATGGAGGTTTATATAGGAGAGTACCACATATCTTATTCTGACGACTTCCAGGATAGCATCATGGAGGTTTATATAGGGAGAGTACCACATATCTTATTCTGACGACTTCCAGGATAGCATCATGGAGGTTTATATAGGGAGAGTACCACATATCTTATTCTGACGACTTCCAGGATAGCATCATGGAGGTTTATATAGGAGAGTACCACATATCTTATTCTGACGACTTCCAGGATAGCATCATGGAGGTTTATATAGGGAGAGTACCACATATCTTATTCTGACGACTTCCAGGATAGCATCATGGAGGTTTATATAGGGAGAGTACCACATATCTTATTCTGACGACTTCCAGGATAGCATCATGGAGGTTTATATAGGGAGAGTACCACATATCTTATTCTGACGACTTCCAGGATAGCATCATGGAGGTTTATATAGGGAGAGTACCACATATCTTATTCTGACGACTTCCAGGATAGCATCATGGAGGTTTATATAGGAGAGTACCACATATCTTATTCTGACGACTTCCAGGATAGCATCATGGAGGTTTATATAGGGAGAGTACCACATATCTTATTCTGACGACTTCCAGGATAGCATCATGGAGGTTTATATAGGGAGAGTACCACATATCTTATTCTGACGACTTCCAGGATAGCATCATGGAGGTTTATATAGGGAGAGTACCACATATCTTATTCTGACGACTTCCAGGATAGCATCATGGAGGTTTATATAGGGAGAGTACCACATATCTTATTCTGACGACTTCCAGGATAGCATCATGGAGGTTTATATAGGGAGAGTACCACATATCTTATTCTGACGACTTCCAGGATAGCATCATGGAGGTTTATATAGGGAGAGTACCACATATCTTATTCTGATGACTTCCAGGATAGCATCATGGAGGTTTATATAGGGAGAGTACCACATATCTTATTCTGACGACTTCCAGGATAGCATCATGGAGGTTTATATAGGAGAGTACCACATATCTTATTCTGACGACTTCCAGGATAGCATCATGGAGGTTTATATAGGGAGAGTACCACATATCTTATTCTGACGACTTCCAGGATAGCATCATGGAGGTTTATATAGGAGAGTACCACATATCTTATTCTGACGACTTCCAGGATAGCATCATGGAGGTTTATATAGGGAGAGTACCACATATCTTATTCTGACGACTTCCAGGATAGCATCATGGAGGTTTATATAGGGAGAGTACCACATATCTTATTCTGACGACTTCCAGGATAGCATCATGGAGGTTTATATAGGGAGAGTACCACATATCTTATTCTGACGACTTCCAGGATAGCATCATGGAGGTTTATATAGGGAGAGTACCACATATCTTATTCTGACGACTTCCAGGATAGCATCATGGAGGTTTATATAGGGAGAGTACCACATATCTTATTCTGACGACTTCCAGGATAGCATCATGGAGGTTTATATAGGGAGAGTACCACATATCTTATTCTGACGACTTCCAGGATAGCATCATGGAGGTTTATATAGGGAGAGTACCACATATCTTATTCTGACGACTTCCAGGATAGCATCATGGAGGTTTATATAGGGAGAGTACCACATATCTTATTCTGACGACTTCCAGGATAGCATCATGGAGGTTTATATAGGGAGAGTACCACATATCTTATTCTGACGACTTCCAGGATAGCATCATGGAGGTTTATATAGGGAGAGTACCACATATCTTATTCTGACGACTTCCAGGATAGCATCATGGAGGTTTATATAGGAGAGTACCACATATCTTATTCTGACGACTTCCAGGATAGCATCATGGAGGTTTATATAGGGAGAGTACCACATATCTTATTCTGACGACTTCCAGGATAGCATCATGGAGGTTTATATAAGAGAGTACCACATATCTTATTCTGATGACTTCCAGGATAGCATCATGGAGGTTTATATAGGCAGAGTACCACATATCTTATTCTGACGACTTCCAGGATAGCATCATGGAGGTTTATATAGGGAGAGTACCACATATCTTATTCTGACGACTTCCAGGATAGCATCATGGAGGTTTATATAAGGAGAGTACCACATATCTTATTCTGACGACTTCCGGGATAGCATCGTGGAGGTTTATATAGGGAGAGTACCACATATCTTATTCTGACGACTTCCAGGATAGCATCGTGGAGGTTTATATAGGGAGAGTACCACATATCTTATTCTGACGACTTCCAGGATAGCATCATGGAGGTTTATATAAGTAGGGTACCACATATCTTATTCTGTCGACATCCAGGATAGCATCATGGAGGTTTATATAGGAGAGTACCACATATCTTATTCTGACGACTTCCAGGATAGCATCATGGAGGTTTATATAGGGAGAGTACCACATATCTTATTCTGACGACTTCCAGGATAGCATCATGGAGGTTTATATAGGGAGAGTACCACATATCTTATTCTGACGACTTCCAGGATAGCATCATGGAGGTTTATATAGGGAGAGTACCACATATCTTATTCTGACGACTTCCAGGATAGCATCATGGAGGTTTATATAGGGAGAGTACCACATATCTTATTCTGACGACTTCCAGGATAGCATCATGGAGGTTTATATAGGGAGAGTACCACATATCTTATTCTGACGACTTCCAGGATAGCATCATGGAGGTTTATATAGGGAGAGTACCACATATCTTATTCTGACGACTTCCAGGATAGCATCATGGAGGTTTATATAGGGAGAGTACCACATATCTTATTCTGACGACTTCCAGGATAGCATCATGGAGGTTTATATAGGGAGAGTACCACATATCTTATTCTGACGACTTCCAGGATAGCATCATGGAGGTTTATATAGGGAGAGTACCACATATCTTATTCTGACGACTTCCAGGATAGCATCATGGAGGTTTATATAGGGAGAGTACCACATATCTTATTCTGATGACTTCCAGGATAGCATCATGGAGGTTTATATAGGGAGAGTACCACATATCTTATTCTGACGACTTCCAGGATAGCATCATGGAGGTTTATATAGGGAGAGTACCGCGTCTCTTATTCTGACGACTTCCAGGATAGCATCATGGAGGTTTATATAGGGAGAGTACCGCGTCTCTTATTCTGACGACTTCCAGGATAGCATCATGGAGGTTTATATAGGGAGAGTACCACATATCTTATTCTGACGACTTCCAGGATAGCATCATGGAGGTTTATATAGGGAGAGTACCACATATCTTATTCTGACGACTTCCAGGATAGCATCATGGAGGTTTATATAGGGAGAGTACCACATATCTTATTCTGACGACTTCCAGGATAGCATCATGGAGGTTTATATAGGGAGAGTACCACATATCTTATTCTGACGACTTCCAGGATAGCATCATGGAGGTTTATATAGGGAGAGTACCACATATCTTATTCTGACGACTTCCAGGATAGCATCATGGAGGTTTATATAGGGAGAGTACCACATATCTTATTCTGACGACTTCCAGGATAGCATCATGGAGGTTTATATAGGGAGAGTACCACATATCTTATTCTGACGACTTCCAGGATAGCATCATGGAGGTTTATATAGGGAGAGTACCACATATCTTATTCTGATGACTTCCAGGATAGCATCATGGAGGTTTATATAGAGAGAGTACCGCATCTCTTTTTCTGACGACTTCCAGGATAGCATCATGGAGGTTTATATAGAGTACCACATATCTTATTCTGACGACTTCCAGGATAGCATCATGGAGGTTTATATAGGGAGAGTACCACATATCTTATTCTGACGACTTCCAGGATAGCATCATGGAGGTTTATATAGGGAGAGTACCACATATCTTATTCTGACGACTTCCAGGATAGCATCATGGAGGTTTATATAGGGAGAGTACCACATATCTTATTCTGACGACTTCCAGGATAGCATCATGGAGGTTTATATAGGGAGAGTACCACATATCTTATTCTGACGACTTCCAGGATAGCATCATGGAGGTTTATATAGGGAGAGTACCACATATCTTATTCTGACGACTTCCAGGATAGCATCATGGAGGTTTATATAGGGAGAGTACCACATATCTTATTCTGACGACTTCCAGGATAGCATCATGGAGGTTTATATAGGGAGAGTACCACATATCTTATTCTGACGACTTCCAGGATAGCATCATGGAGGTTTATATACGGAGAGTACCACATATCTTATTCTGACGACTTCCAGGATAGCATCATGGAGGTTTATATAGGGAGAGTACCACATATCTTATTCTGACGACTTCCAGGATAGCATCATGGAGGTTTATATAGGGAGAGTACCACATATCTTATTCTGACGACTTCCAGGATAGCATCATGGAGGTTTATATAAAGAGAGTACCACATATCTTATTCTGACGACTTCCAGTATAGCATCATGGAGGTTTATATAGGGAGAGAGTACCACATATCTTATTCTGACGACTTCCAGGATAGCATCATGGAGGTTTATATAGGGAGAGTACCACAAATCTTATTCTGACGACTTCCAGGATAGCATCATGGAGGTTTATATAGGGAGAGTACCACATATCTTATTCTGACGACTTCCAGGATAGCATCATGGAGGTTTATATAGGGAGAGTACCACATATCTTATTCTGACGACTTCCAGGATAGCATCATGGAGGTTTATATAGGGAGAGTACCACATATCTTATTCTGACGACTTCCAGGATAGCATCATGGAGGTTTATATAGGGAGAGTACCACATATCTTATTCTGACGACTTCCAGGATAGCATCATGGAGGTTTATATAGGGAGAGTACCACATATCTTATTCTGACGACTTCCAGGATAGCATCATGGAGGTTTATATAAGAGAGTACCACATATCTTATTCTGACGACTTCCAGGATAGCATCATGGGGGTTTATATAAAGAGAGTACCACATATCTTATTCTGACGACTTCCAGGATAGCATCATGGAGGTTTATATAGGGAGAGAGTACCACATATCTTATTCTGACGACTTCCAGGATAGCATCATGGAGCTTTATATAGGGAGAGTACCACATATCTTATTCTGACGACTTCCGGGATAGCATCATGGAGGTTTATATAGGGAGAGTACCACATATCTTATTCTGACGACTTCCAGGATAGCATCATGGAGGTTTATATAGGGAGAGTACCACATATCTTATTCTGACGACTTCCAGGATAGCATCATGGAGGTTTAAATAGGGAGTACCACATATCTTATTCTGACGACTTCCAGGATAGCATCATGGAGGTTTATATAGGGAGAGTACCACATATCTTATTCTGACGACTTCCAGGATAGCATCATGGAGGTTTATATAGGGAGAGTACCACATATCTTATTCTGACGACTTCCAGGATAGCATCATGGAGGTTTATATAGGGAGAGTACCACATATCTTATTCTGACGACTTCCAGGATAGCATCATGGAGGTTTATATAGGGAGAGTACCACATATCTTATTCTGACGACTTCCAGGATAGCATCATGGAGGTTTATATAGGGAGAGTACCACGTCTCTTATTCTGACGACTTCCAGGATAGCATCATGGAGGTTTATATAGGGAGAGTACCACATATCTTATTCTGACGACTTCCAGGATAGCATCATGGAGGTTTATATAGGGAGAGTACCACATATCTTATTCTGACGACTTCCAGGATAGCATCATGGAGGTTTATATAGAGAGAGAGTACCACATATCTTATTCTGACGACTTCCAGGATAGCATCATGGAGGTTTATATAGAGAGAGTACCACATCTCTTATTCTGACGACTTCCAGGATAGCATCATGGAGGTTTATATAGGGGGAGTACCACATATCTTATTCTGACGACTTCCAGGATAGCATCATGGAGGTTTATATAGGGAGAGTACCACATATCTTATTCTGACGACTTCCAGGATAGCATCATGGAGGTTTATATAGGGAGAGTACCACATCTCTTATTCTGACGATTTCCAGGATAGCATCATGGAGGTTTATATAGGGAGAGTACCGCATCTCTTATTCTGACGACTTCCAGGATAGCATCATGGAGGTTTATATAGGGAGAGTACCACATATCTTATTCTGACGACTTCCAGGATAGCATCATGGAGGTTTATATAGGGAGAGTACCGCGTCTCTTATTCTGACGACTTCCAGGATAGCATCATGGAAGTTTATATAGGGAGAGTACCACATATCTTATTCTGACGATTTCCAGGATAGCATCATGGAGGTTTATATAGGGAGAGTACCGCATATCTTATTCTGACGACTTCCAGGATAGCATCATGGAAGTTTATATAGGCAGAGTACCACATATCTTATTCTGACGACTTCCAGGATAGCATCATGGAGGTTTATATAGGGAGAGTACCACATATCTTATTCTGACGACTTCCAGGATAGCATCATGGAGGTTTATATAGGGAGAGTACCACATATCTTATTCTGACGACTTCCAGGATAGCATCATGGAGGTTTATATAGGGAGAGTACCACATATCTTATTCTGACGACTTCCAGGATAGCATCATGGAGGTTTATATAGGGAGAGTACCACATATCTTATTCTGACGACTTCCAGGATAGCATCATGGAGGTTTATATACTGAGAGAGTACCACATATCTTATTCTGACGACTTCCAGGATAGCATCATGGAGGTTTATATAGGGAGAGTACCACATATCTTATTCTGACGACTTCCAGGATAGCATCATGGAGGTTTATATAAAGAGAGTACCACATATCTTATTCTGACGACTTCCAGGATAGCATCATGGAGGTTTATAAGGAGAGTACCACATATCTTATTCTGACGACTTCCAGGATAGCATCATGGAGGTTTATATAGGGAGAGTACCACATATCTTATTCTGACGACTTCCAGGATAGCATCATGGAGGTTTATATAGGGAGAGTACCACATATCTTATTCTGACGACTTCCAGGATAGCATCATGGAGGTTTATATAGGGAGAGTACCACATATCTTATTCTGACGACTTCCAGGATAGCATCATGGAGGTTTATATAGGGAGAGTACCACATATCTTATTCTGACGACTTCCAGGATAGCATCATGGAGGTTTATATAGGGAGAGTACCACATATCTTATTCTGACGACTTCCAGGATAGCATCATGGAGGTTTATATAGGGAGAGTACCACATATCTTATTCTGACGACTTCCAGGATAGCATCATGGAGGTTTATATAGGGAGAGTACCACATATCTTATTCTGACGACTTCCAGGATAGCATCATGGAGGTTTATATAGGGAGAGTACCACATATCTTATTCTGACGACTTCCAGGATAGCATCATGGAGGTTTATATAGGGAGAGTACCACATATCTTATTCTGACGACTTCCAGGATAGCATCATGGAGGTTTATATAGGGAGAGTACCACATATCTTATTCTGACGACTTCCAGGATAGCATCATGGAGGTTTATATAGGGAGAGTACCACATATCTTATTCTGACGACTTCCAGGATAGCATCATGGAGGTTTATATAGGGAGAGTACCACATATCTTATTCTGACGACTTCCAGGATAGCATCATGGAGGTTTATATAGGAGAGTACCACATATCTTATTCTGACGACTTCCAGGATAGCATCATGGAGGTTTATATAGGGAGAGTACCACATATCTTATTCTGACGACTTCCAGGATAGCATCATGGAGGTTTATATAGGGAGAGTACCACATATCTTATTCTGACGACTTCCAGGATAGCATCATGGAGGTTTATATAGGAGAGTACCACATATCTTATTCTGACGACTTCCAGGATAGCATCATGGAGGTTTATATAGGGAGAGTACCACATATCTTATTCTGACGACTTCCAGGATAGCATCATGGAGGTTTATATAGGAGAGTACCACATATCTTATTCTGACGACTTCCAGGATAGCATCATGGAGGTTTATATAGGGAGAGTACCACATATCTTATTCTGACGACTTCCAGGATAGCATCATGGAGGTTTATATAGGAGAGTACCACATATCTTATTCTGATGACTTCCAGGATAGCATCATGGAGGTTTATATAGGGAGAGTACCACATATCTTATTCTGACGACTTCCAGGATAGCATCATGGAGGTTTATATAGGAGAGTACCACATATCTTATTCTGACGACTTCCAGGATAGCATCATGGAGGTTTATATAGGGAGAGTACCACATATCTTATTCTGACGACTTCCAGGATAGCATCATGGAGGTTTATATAGGGAGAGTACCACATATCTTATTCTGACGACTTCCAGGATAGCATCATGGAGGTTTATATAGGGAGAGTACCACATATCTTATTCTGACGACTTCCAGGATAGCATCATGGAGGTTTATATAGGGAGAGTACCACATATCTTATTCTGACGACTTCCAGGATAGCATCATGGAGGTTTATATAGGGAGAGTACCACATATCTTATTCTGACGACTTCCAGGATAGCATCATGGAGGTTTATATAGGGAGAGTACCACATATCTTATTCTGACGACTTCCAGGATAGCATCATGGAGGTTTATATAGGGAGAGTACCACATATCTTATTCTGACGACTTCCAGGATAGCATCATGGAGGTTTATATAGGGAGAGTACCGCATCTCTTATTCTGACGATTTCCAGGATAGCATCATGGAGGTTTATATAAGGGAGGGTACCACGTCTCTTATTCTGACGACTTCCAGGATAGCATCATGGAAGTTTATATAGGGAGAGTACCACATATCTTATTCTGACGACTTCCAGGATAGCATCATGGAGGTTTATATAGGGAGAGTACCACATATCTTATTCTGACGACTTCCAGGATAGCATCATGGAGGTTTATATAGGGAGAGTACCACATATCTTATTCTGACGACTTCCAGGATAGCATCATGGAGGTTTATATAGGGAGAGTACCACATATCTTATTCTGACGACTTCCAGGATAGCATCATGGAGGTTTATATAGGAGAGTACCACATATCTTATTCTGACGACTTCCAGGATAGCATCATGGAGGTTTATATAGGGAGAGTACCACATATCTTATTCTGACGACTTCCAGGATAGCATCATGGAGGTTTATATAGGGAGAGTACCACATATCTTATTCTGACGACTTCCAGGATAGCATCATGGAGGTTTATATAGGGAGAGTACCACATATCTTATTCTGACGACTTCCAGGATAGCATCATGGAGGTTTATATAAGGAGAGTACCACATATCTTATACTGACGAGTTCCAGGATAGCATCATGGAGGTTTATATAGGAAGAGTACCACATATCTTATTCTGACGACTTCCAGGATAGCATCATGGAGGTTTATATAGGGAGAGTACCACATATCTTATTCTGACGACTTCCAGGATAGCATCATGGAGGTTTATATAGGGAGAGTACCACATATCTTATTCTGACGACTTCCAGGATAGCATCATGGAGGTTTATATAGTTAGAGTACCACCTATCTTATTCTGAAGACTTCCAGGATAGCATCATGGAGGTGTATATAGGAGAGTACCACATATCTTATTCTGACGACTTCCAGGATAGCATCATGGAGGTTTATATAGGGAGAGTACCACATATCTTATTCTGACGACTTCCAGGATAGCATCATGGAGGTTTATATAGGGAGAGTACCACATCTCTTATTCTGACGATTTCCAGGATAGCATCATGGAGGTTTATATAAGGGAGGGTACCGCATCTCTTATTCTGATGACTTCCAGGATAGCATCATGGAAGTTTATATAGGGAGAGTACCACATATCTTATTCTGACGACTTCCAGGATAGCATCATGGAGGTTTATATAGGGAGAGTACCACATATCTTATTCTGACGACTTCCAGGATAGCATCATGGAGGTTTATATAGGGAGAGTACCACATATCTTATTCTGACGACTTCCAGGATAGCATCATGGAGGTTTATATAGGGAGAGTACCACATATCTTATTCTGACGACTTCCAGGATAGCATCATGGAGGTTTATATAGGAGAGTACCACATATCTTATTCTGACGACTTCCAGGATAGCATCATGGAGGTTTATATAAAGAGAGTACCACATATCTTATTCTGACGACTTCCAGTATAGCATCATGGAGGTTTATATAGGGAGAGAGTACCACATATCTTATTCTGACGACTTCCAGGATAGCATCATGGAGGTTTATATAGGGAGAGTACCACATATCTTATTCTGACGACTTCCAGGATAGCATCATGGAGGTTTATATAGGGAGAGTACCACATATCTTATTCTGACGACTTCCAGGATAGCATCATGGAGGTTTATATAGGGAGAGTACCACATATCTTATTCTGACGACTTCCAGGATAGCATCATGGAGGTTTATATAGGGAGAGTACCACATATCTTATTCTGACGACTTCCAGGATAGCATCATGGAGGTTTATATAGGGAGAGTACCACATATCTTATTCTGACGACTTCCAGGATAGCATCATGGAGGTTTATATAGGGAGAGTACCACATATCTTATTCTGACGACTTCCAGGATAGCATCATGGAGGTTTATATAGGGAGAGTACCACATATCTTATTCTGACGACTTCCAGGATAGCATCATGGAGGTTTATATAGGGAGAGTACCACATATCTTATTCTGACGACTTCCAGGATAGCATCATGGAGGTTTATATAGGGAGAGTACCACATATCTTATTCTGACGACTTCCAGGATAGCATCATGGAGGTTTATATAAGAGAGTACCACATATCTTATTCTGACGACTTCCAGGATAGCATCATGGAGGTTTATATAGGGAGAGTACCACATATCTTATTCTGACGACTTCCAGGATAGCATCATGGAGGTTTATATAGGGGAGTACCACATATCTTATTCTGACGACTTCCAGGATAGCATCATGGAGGTTTATATAGGGAGAGTACCACATATCTTATTCTGACGACTTCCAGGATAGCATCATGGAGGTTTATATAGGGACAGTACCACATATCTTATTCTGACGATTTCCAGGATAGCATCATGGAGGTTTATATAGGAAGAGTACCGCATCTCTTATTCTGACGACTTCCAGGATAGCATCATGGAGGTTTATATAGGGAGAGTACCGCGTCTCTTATTCTGACGACTTCCAGGATAGCATCATGGAGGTTTATATAGGGAGAGTACCACATATCTTATTCTGACGACTTCCAGGATAGCATCATGGAGGTTTATATAGGGAGAGTACCACATATCTTATTCTGACGACTTCCAGGATAGCATCATGGAGGTTTATATAGGGAGAGTACCACATATCTTATTCTGACGACTTCCAGGATAGCATCATGGAGGTTTATATAAGGAGACTACCACATATCTTATTCTGACAACTTCCAGGATAGCATCATGGAGGTTTATATAGGGAGAGTACCACATATCTTATTCTGACGACTTCCAGGATAGCATCATGGAGGTTTATATAGGAGAGTACCACATATCTTATTCTGACGACTTCCAGGATAGCATCATGGAGGTTTATATAGGGAGAGTACCACATATCTTATTCTGACGACTTCCAGGATAGCATCATGGAGGTTTATATAGGGAGAGAGTACCACATATCTTATTCTGACGACTTCCAGGATAGCATCATGGAGGTTTATATAGGGAGAGTACCACATATCTTATTCTGACGACTTCCAGGATAGCATCATGGAGGTTTATATAGGGAGAGTACCACATATCTTATTCTGACGACTTCCAGGATAGCATCATGGAGGTTTATATAAAGAGAGTACCACATATCTTATTCTGACGACTTCCAGTATAGCATCATGGAGGTTTATATAGGGAGAGAGTACCACATATCTTATTCTGACGACTTCCAGGATAGCATCATGGAGGTTTATATAGGGAGAGTACCACAAATCTTATTCTGACGACTTCCAGGATAGCATCATGGAGGTTTATATAGGGAGAGTACCACATATCTTATTCTGACGACTTCCAGGATAGCATCATGGAGGTTTATATAGGGAGAGTACCACATATCTTATTCTGACGACTTCCAGGATAGCATCATGGAGGTTTATATAGGGAGAGTACCACATATCTTATTCTGACGACTTCCAGGATAGCATCATGGAGGTTTATATAGGGAGAGTACCACATATCTTATTCTGACGACTTCCAGGATAGCATCATGGAGGTTTATATAGGGAGAGTACCACATATCTTATTCTGACGACTTCCAGGATAGCATCATGGAGGTTTATATAGGGAGAGTACCACATATCTTATTCTGACGACTTCCAGGATAGCATCATGGAGGTTTATATAGGGAGAGTACCACATATCTTATTCTGACGACTTCCAGGATAGCATCATGGAGGTTTATATAGGGAGAGTACCACATATCTTATTCTGACGACTTCCAGGATAGCATCATGGAGGTTTATATAGGGAGAGTACCACATATCTTATTCTGACGACTTCCAGGATAGCATCATGGAGGTTTATATAGGGAGAGTACCACATATCTTATTCTGACGACTTCCAGGATAGCATCATGGAGGTTTATATAGGGAGAGTACCACATATCTTATTCTGACGACTTCCAGGATAGCATCATGGAGGTTTATATAGGGAGAGTACCACATATCTTATTCTGACGACTTCCAGGATAGCATCATGGAGGTTTATATAGGAGAGTACCACATATCTTATTCTGACGACTTCCAGGATAGCATCATGGAGGTTTATATAGGAGAGTACCACATATCTTATTCTGACGACTTCCAGGATAGCATCATGGAGGTTTATATAGGAGAGTACCACATATCTTATTCTGACGACTTCCAGGATAGCATCATGGAGGTTTATATAGGGAGAGTACCACATATCTTATTCTGACGACTTCCAGGATAGCATCATGGAGGTTTATATAGGGAGAGTACCACATATCTTATTCTGACGACTTCCAGGATAGCATCATGGAGGTTTATATAGGGAGAGTACCACATATCTTATTCTGACGACTTCCAGGATAGCATCATGGAGGTTTATATAGGGAGAGTACCACATATCTTATTCTGACGACTTCCAGGATAGCATCATGGAGGTTTATATAGGGAGAGTACCACATATCTTATTCTGACGACTTCCAGGATAGCATCATGGAGGTTTATATAGGGAGAGTACCACATATCTTATTCTGACGACTTCCAGGATAGCATCATGGAGGTTTATATAGGAACAGAGTACCACATATCTTATTCTGACGACTTCCAGGATAGCATCATGGAGGTTTATATAGGGAGAGTACCACATATCTTATTCTGACGACTTCCAGGATAGCATCATGGAGGTTTATATAGGGAGAGTACCACATATCTTATTCTGACGACTTCCAGGATAGCATCATGGAGGTTTATATAGGGAGAGTACCACATATCTTATTCTGACGACTTCCAGGATAGCATCATGGAGGTTTATATACGGAGAGTACCACATATCTTATTCTGACGACTTCCAGGATAGCATCATGGAGGTTTATATAGGGAGAGTACCACATATCTTATTCTGACGACTTCCAGGATAGCATCATGGAGGTTTATATAGGGAGAGTACCACATATCTTATTCTGACGACTTCCAGGATAGCATCATGGAGGTTTATATAGGGAGAGTACCACATATCTTATTCTGACGACTTCCAGGATAGCATCATGGAGGTTTATATAGGGAGAGTACCACATATCTTATTCTGACGACTTCCAGGATAGCATCATGGAGGTTTATATAGGGAGAGAGTACCACATATCTTATTCTGACGACTTCCAGGATAGCATCATGGAGCTTTATATAAGGAGAGTACCACATATCTTATTCTGACGACTTCCAGGATAGCATCATGGAGGTTTATATAGGGAGAGTACCACATATCTTATTCTGACGACTTCCAGGATAGCATCGTGGAGGTTTATATAGGGAGAGTACCACATATCTTATTCTGACGACTTCCAGGATAGCATCATGGAGGTTTATATAGAGAGAGTACCACATATCTTATTCTGACGACTTCCAGGATAGCATCATGGAGGTTTATATAGGGAGAGTACTGCTTCTCTTCTGATGACTTCCAGGATAGCATCATGGAGGTTTATTTAGGGAGAGTACCGCGTCTCTTATTCTGACGACTTCCAGGATAGCATCATGGAGGTTTATATAGGGAGAGTACCACATATCTTATTCTGACGACTTCCAGGATAGCATCATGGAGGTTTATATAGGGAGAGTACCACATATCTTATTCTGACGACTTCCAGGATAGCATCATGGAGGTTTATATAGGAGAGTACCACATATCTTATTCTGACGACTTCCAGGATAGCTTCATGGAGGTTTATATTGGAGAGTACCACATATCTTATTCTGACGACTTCCAGGATAGCATCATGGAGGTTTATATAGGGAGAGTACCACATATCTTATTCTGACGACTTCCAGGATAGCATCATGGAGGTTTATATAGGGAGAGTACCACATATCTTATTCTGACGACTTCCAGGATAGCATCATGGAGGTTTATATAGGGAGAGTACCACATATCTTATTCTGACGACTTCCAGGATAGCATCATGGAGGTTTATATAGGAGAGTACCACATATCTTATTCTGACGACTTCCAGGATAGCATCATGGAGGTTTATATAGGGAGAGTACCACATATCTTATTCTGACGACTTCCAGGATAGCATCATGGAGGTTTATATAGGGAGAGTACCACATATCTTATTCTGACGACTTCCAGGATAGCATCATGGAGGTTTATATAGGGAGAGTACCACATATCTTATTCTGACGACTTCCAGGATAGCATCATGGAGGTTTATATAGGGAGAGTACCACATATCTTATTCTGACGACTTCCAGGATAGCATCATGGAGGTTTATATAGGGAGAGTACCACATATCTTATTCTGACGACTTCCAGGATAGCATCATGGAGGTTTATATAGGGAGAGTACCACATATCTTATTCTGACGACTTCCAGGATAGCATCATGGAGGTTTATATATGGAGAGTACCACATATCTTATTCTGACGAATTACAGGGTAGCATCATGGAGGTTTATATAGGAGAGTACCACATATCTTATTCTGACGACTTCCAGGATAGCATCATGGAAGTTTATATAGGAGAGTACCACATATCTTATTCTGACGACTTCCAGGATAGCATCATGGAGGTTTATATAGGGAGAGTACCACATATCTTATTCTGACGACTTCCAGGATAGCATCATGGAGGTTTATATAGGGAGAGTACCACATATCTTATTCTGACGACTTCCAGGATAGCATCATGGAGGTTTATATAGGGAGAGTACCACATATCTTATTCTGACGACTTCCAGGATAGCATCATGGAGGTTTATATAGGGAGAGTACCACATATCTTATTCTGATGACTTCCAGGATAGCATCATGGAGGTTTATATAGGGAGAGTACCACATATCTTATTCTGACGACTTCCAGGATAGCATCATGGAGGTTTATATAGGGAGAGTACCACATATCTTATTCTGACGACTTCCAGGATAGCATCATGGAGGTTTATATAGGGAGAGTACCACATATCTTATTCTGACGACTTCCAGGATAGCATCATGGAGGTTTATATAGGGAGAGTACCACATATCTTATTCTGACGACTTCCAGGATAGCATCATGGAGGTTTATATAGGTAGAGTACCACATATCTTATTCTGACGACTTCCAGGATAGCATCATGGAGGTTTATATAGGGAGAGTACCACATATCTTATTCTGACGACTTCCAGGATAGCATCATGGAGGTTTATATAAAGAGAGTACCACATATCTTATTCTGACGACTTCCAGGATAGCATCATGGAGGTTTATATAGGGAGAGTACCACATATCTTATTCTGACGACTTCCAGGATAGCATCATGGAGGTTTATATAGGGAGAGTACCACATATCTTATTCTGACGACTTCCAGGATAGCATCATGGAGGTTTATATAGGGAAGTACCACATATCTTATTCTGACGACTTCCAGGATAGCATCATGGAGGTTTATATAGGAGAGTACCACATATCTTATTCTGACGACTTCCAGGATAGCATCATGGAGGTTTATATAGGGAGAGTACCACATATCTTATTCTGACGACTTCCAGGATAGCATCATGGAGGTTTATATAGGGAGAGTACCACATATCTTATTCTGACGACTTCCAGGATAGCATCATGGAGGTTTATATAGGGAGAGTACCACATATCTTATTCTGACGACTTCCAGGATAGCATCATGGAGGTTTATATAGGGAGAGTACCACATATCTTATTCTGACGACTTCCAGGATAGCATCATGGAGGTTTATATAGGGAGAGTACCACATATCTTATTCTGACGACTTCCAGGATAGCATCATGGAGGTTTATATAGGGAGAGTACCACATATCTTATTCTGACGACTTCCAGGATAGCATCATGGAGGTTTATATAGGGAGAGTACCACATATCTTATTCTGACGACTTCCAGGATAGCATCATGGAGGTTTAAATAGGGAGAGTACCGCGTCTCTTATTCTGACGATTTCCAGGATAGCATCATGGAAGTTTAGTCAGCTTCTGCTCATTGTACTGTTTCTTTGGAGTCTCTTTAAAAGAGGCAAAAAAAAAAAACAATGGTAATTTCTTCTCCCTACTCCTGCATCTCCTTCCTGTAGAGACCCTGAGGAGGACTGGTTTCATTTTTCTCAATGGTCTCCTGGAGACATTTTTTGGAATTTCTTTCATTTTATTGAAGTTTTGTTCTCCTGGGAGACATGGCTGATGGACTTTCGGTTGATTTGGAGTTTGCTTATAATCCTGAAGGGGTTTTTGAGCAGCTCAAATAGGTTTCTGAACTATGTGATAAGTGAAATGAATTCGCTGATGCTGTATGAGGCTACATCCCATAGAACATCGCAAATGACTGTCTTGATTCGGAAGCATTACACTTCTCCATGGAGCATTTGGAAGCTGGTTTTGTGAAACTTAAACGCTTGCAGACCCAGTGACAACATTTCAAGGTCTGTATTCAGTGGAAGATTATGCCAAGAGGGCTACAAGTATTAAAAATGCCCACATATGGGCTGAGCTTCTTACTTGCTGGCAAAAATTGAATCTTGATGTATGTCTCAGCAATATGACATTGTTAAATGACTTTTTTGAACTGGAGGAAATTAAGCTGAGGAAGGATGTGAAAAAACAACAGTTATCTTTCTATGATTAATTCCCAGCACATAAGATTGATAAGATTATGGAGGGGGCTCTAAGCTGGAGTAATCTTGTATGAGAAGAAGTTATTGCAGCAGAAGAGACTTAAAATTGAGAGGGATTGTCTGGATTTTAAAAACGGCCACATTTTTTTTTACATGGCCCAAGAATGATTTGACACATAGGAAAACTGAATCCAGAAGTGTTGCTCGGTCGGCTGGGATGAAGGATAATGTTTTTAATGAGCACTTTAAAGAAGTGGCTAATGTGAATAGTGTGCTGTATGATATGACTAGTGTTACAGATGGACTCTCCGTAAATGCTGCTGTTAATGTTTGTTAGGCCCCACAGTCTGCCTCTAATAGTAACAGCAGTGCCAATGGTTTGATTACAGCTACACAGCCCCTGTTGTTAGGGAGTGATGTGAGACGTAAAATCCCACCTGTGGCTCCCTCTGTTTTAAACATGGACCTTAAGTCTACAAATGGTAACACTTCTTCTACTTTTCCTTTACCCATAAATAGGGAGTACAGAGGAGGCAGGGCTCGGTCCATGAGCAGGGGTCGGCAGAAACGAAAGTTGTCAGTAGAAAGGAACCCAGGCCAAACATTGAAAAAGATGTGGGTCGGTGTAGGGACACACTAATATGGAATATTTCAAAATGGGTCCTGACTAAAGAAGAGCCATATGTTTTAGAGAAAGGACTTCCCTTTATCCCTACATGCAGAACTGATCTGACTAATACTGTACTTGATGTTAAACGTTTTAGTAGAAATGTTTTGCTGAAACTTGAACTGGTAATACCACATGTGATGATGGTTTTCCTAATTCCCACCCTCTTGCTGATGCTTCTACTAGATTAGTAGAAAATGATTTGCGTAAGTTATATGATGATAGGACGTGCGTTCCACATTTTAGGAATAACAGGAGGAGCACCTTAATGTGAAACAAAGGTTATCCCTTATGGACCTACAAAAAGATAGTAGCATTGAGGTAAGACCAGCCAAGAAGGGTGCTCCCATTGTGATAATGGATAGATTGGACGATTTTTCATCCATGAAGTTAGTTGAGTGATGATCATTTCTATTCTATTGTTGACATGACTCATGTATATGCAGTGGAACAGAGGATAAATTCTACGTTAGCGGACAGCCATAAGAGCAAACTCATTTCACATGAGTTGTTTCAGTATCTCAAGTTAGATTGTCCACTCATACCTTTAATTCAAGGTCTGCCGAAAATTCATAAGAATAGGTCCAAGCCACTGATGAGACCCATAGTAGCTGGATGTGATTGGTGTACAGAACCTTTCTCACTTTTTGTTTTAAGGTTCTTGCAACCCATCCTAGATAAGAATATGTATGTTTTGAATGACTCCAAGCAATTCTTGATTGATCTGTATAGTTTTCCTAGTACTTTGCCCACTAATATTGGTTACTATTTTGTAACATTGTTGTTCAAGCCTTATTTATGATTATTCCGAATGTAGAAGGGATTGAGTATGTTAAGAGATACCTTTCCAGACTTAGTGGCT